>NW_010322738.1:0-37489 GCF_000700745.2 Antrostomus carolinensis
GGGGTAACCCGCTCCCCTGGGACCCTCCTGGCCCCGCTCCTCAGGGACTGTTCTGGCCCTGCTCCTCTGGGACGACCTGCTGCTCCCCAGCCCTGCTCCTCAGGGTGTCCGAGGCCAGGTGAGAACCTGGCACCTCCCTCCTTTTCTCATCTCTCTTCACCCCTCTCTTTCTGCCTTCTCCTTCCCTTGTTGTCCCTTTCGTCTCCCCTCTCAAGGCAGAAGGCTTTGGGTGGTGGTCTCTGCTCCGTGGATCAGCCCCTTGCATTGCAACAAGGTCCTCCCCAAAGCTTTCCACTGCTACGTAGATGCGCAACCTGAATTGTTCACAAAGCAATTTTGCAAGTGCTCACCCTGAGTAGTTTCAATGAGCTCATCTGCTGAAAACTCAAGTCAGGCTAGATGAGGGCTCACTGATTTGCCAAAACCGTCAGGAAATTTGTGGCATTGCTAAATATCAGACTGAGATCTCCAGAGTGCTGTTTCATTCTCTTAATCATAGGCATATCCTTCCTTTAAAAGACTTAGCTTCTGAAATTTAGTGGAACCAATTGTATAAATAGGTTGGAAACAAGGCTTTGGCCAGCAACTGCACCCTGCAGTTTCATTTCGAAGACTGAGGTTGATTTCTTCAAAATGTAGATTTTGCTTGCAGTTCTGTTTTTGTTGTTGTTGTTTGCATGTACAACTTAAAACCAAAGTGTAATAATAATTATTCATGTGCCCAAGAAAACGAGCTGAAGAATCCCCAGTTTAATTAACAAGGAAAGACAGAAATTAGGGTAAGGTAGTGAAGTCTTACAAGCAATTTCTTGAACATACGAGCTTCCATACTGGGTCAGACCAAGGGCTTTGCTGCACGAATCGATATCATATGGCATTAGTACAGGGCAAGGTCATACACAGTCCCCTCCAGCACTTTCCCTGCCACCAATATTTCAAACTCAGCAATTTTTTTTGAGGCAGATGCAGTTTCTGTGCCCTTAGTAACCTTCACTGGATTTCTCCATCAGGCACTTGCCCATCTTCCCTTAAACCTACATAGATCTGCAGCATCTACAAACTGCTGTGGTGACAAGTTCCACAGGTCAACCATGCGTTGTGCAAAAACCTGCATCCTTCTGTGTATTGTCAACCTGGCTACTGCTAGCTTCATTTGATGCTCACTAGTTCTTTATCATATGCCCTATAGACACTCTCCCACCCTGAAGGATTCTAGCTAAGTTAGCTGTGCTTTACATGAAAGACATTCCTGTTTTCCATCCTACTGCTGACATGCAGGGACCAGAAGAGCATCTGAAGGATGTTGCAGCCCAACACTTCTTGACAGTAGCAAGTAGAAAACAAGGAGCAACAGCTGCTTGCATTGGGCAGCTGTGTTGAGCAATAACAAGTGCAGCTTGGGAGGTTCAGACTGGACATTGGGAAAAAATTCTTCACCAAAAGAAGCATGCAATAGTGAAACAAATTGCCCAGATAGGCTGTGGAATTACCATCCTTGGTTTCCAACACTCAGCTAGACAAAGCCGCAGCTGACTTGATCTAGTGTTGGCAATAGTCCTGCTTCAAGTGGAAGGTTGGAGTAGGTGACCTGCAGAGGTCCCTCTCATCCAATATTTCTATGATTCTTTACTTATACAGAAGGTGCAAGCAAAATGCAGATTTATGTGGCAGGAGAAAGACATTCTTTGTTTTGTTCTCTACTGATTGATTCTTAACACTTCCTAATATTTTTATTTCTTTTTTTGGCAGCTGTTGAGCACCAGGATGATGTTCCCATGGAGCCATTTGCTTAACTCCAGGACTCTCTCCCCTGAGAAGTAATGACCAGATCAGAACCTGCCTTTCCATACCTTCAGGTAAGGACCATTTCCCCCCTTGTGCATCACTTTGCATTTATCTACATTGAACTCTATCTGCCATTTTGTTTCTCACTCACTCCTTTCCATAAACTTTTCTGCAGATCTTCAAAGTAGTCTCATCTTTATTAACCTACATAACTTGATATCCTCATCAGACTTTGTGGCCTGACTACTCATCCATTTTCCAGGTCATTTATGAATACAGTGAATAGTGCAGGGCAGAGCAGATTGTTACAAGAACTGATCCCTTAGTCCTATATTTTGTTTCCCATCTTTCAGAAAATTAGTCTAGCAGAGGTTTGTTTCTGTTTATTGACTTCTGGGTGATGGGATCAGTGTGATTCTGCTGCATCACTCTGCTCACTCCTGCTTTCAGAATCTGGGCTGGGTTGTTCCCTTCATGCTTTCTTTTTTACCTGAAAGAATGGCTAACAATAATAGAGTTGACTACCGCTTTCACACTCCTCTCTCTTCTCAGATGACACTAACTGAAAGCTCTCAAGATAAATGAACATTATAAAAAAAAATTTAGAATTGCAATACATTTATGAGCATAACTTATATTTATATTTTTAAATTATTTAAACCAATTTTTTCTTTAATCCTGTTTCATTACTAATATTTTATTTCTTGCAATAATAAGTATATACATTTTGTATAATTCTTTGTAAAAATTTAGATTTTTTAAAAAAGTAATTATTGCATTAAAAATTTCCTCAAAATATAGTTTGCAAAAGACATGAGGAATTTGTATTTCAGAGTACTGATTCTTAATAAACACCCTGTGTAATATAAACGGTAGGGCTGTAAAAATATAATTATTGGAAAAGTTTCAGCACGCTAATTTTATCCTTCAGAAGTAATTGTATCTCATTAGAAGATTAGTTAGCCCTTTTGGTATTTTTGCGTGTTCCAAAAATAAGTTTGACATCATAAACCAACTGAGAGATGTTCACTTGGAACTGAGCTTTGAAAGACTGACACCTAAACTTAACAAACAAACAAAAAAGTGTTCAGGAAAAAAAAAATAAAAGCAAATCTGCATTAACACGTATTGACTTCTATGAAATTTCTTCCTGGATATCAACGAAGAAAATAAAGAAAAAATATCAAGCTTTTATCATCAGATTTGAGCCCTAGATTTGAGTGAATCTGCAGTAGATAATCCACAAAATGAGGTATCTTAGGGTGGATAATCCATAAAATGAGCTACAAAACATTTCTAAATTCTCCTAGACTTTTTTTCAGGCAGAAATTTGAGATAGGAGCTTCAACTTTCCCTGTGGGCAACATACACTGAGTGTGGACGTACCATCTGGGCAGCCGCTCCTGCAACGTCATCTGGCCTTTTGATGCTGGAGGAACACGCTCGGCTCTCATGTGGATCTTTCACACACGTGAAAAATGTTTGATTGTAGCAAAAATGTGCCTTGTCTGCAGCCTCCAAATTGTATTCCTTGTAGTACATTATGCCTCAGCAGGCAGATATACCTACCCACAAAATATTCTTTCACATATGAATCATGGGAAGAGAAACCAGGCAAGTACAACTTAGGAAAGCCAAAACAAGGCTTTTAGATGTCAAAAAGAATGCAAATGCCTATAACCAAATTAAAAATTCAGTGCATAGTCCCTAGCCATACTCCACAAGTAGTCAGCTTTAATATCTTCCTTTCTTCTCTCCAGTCCTTCTTCTACTCATATATACATGTACACGTGTACTTTAGTCCAAAATTAGTCATTACTTGGATAGCGCAGGTAACTCCCTTTCCTTCACACCTTAATTCTCAAGCTACCTCTGGGTAGTCTTCCAGCTCAGCTGATATGTGTTTCACTTCCTTTCTACTTTTCTTGTCCCAGGAAGACTATTTTTTATGAGCTTTAACACTTTTCCAGTCCCCAAACACTAAACTTGGGATAACTCATTGGCTCATGATGAATGGACGTGAGATAATTCCTACTGCTTTCAGAACAAAGGGATGTGAAATACAATAGATCTTTCTTACAGGATCAAGAATGGTCTCCATGGTAGTGTCTCTTCTGTGGCAGCTTGTTGCCACAGAAGCCCTTTTGTTTTGTGGACCAGTTGGGCTTGGTTATTGTGCTGTTCCTGTGACACAATGCTGACCAGTTAGACTAAAACACTGAATGAAACAGACCTCTGTTAGAGACCCTGGCTTTGAGGACTTGGAAAAGATGCAAGAACTGCAATAAATTGCATCATTTTTTAAGAGTGTGCACAGTGAGGACAAAGAGGAGGACAACAGCATTGCTAGCTCAGGAGGATTCTGCATAGACCAATGGACTATCGCAGTACAGGCTGGCGAGGTAGCTATTCATTTTAAGTTGGGTGTAGGTGTACGATGGAGTATAGTGCCAGAAACAAGGATATTAGCAACGAGTACAACGTTATCAACACAAGAACTCAGAGATGACAAAAAGGAGGGATGTGAAACTCGAGGTGTCTAGTTGTGACTTGATTTTCATGATATGAATTTATGAACTAGATATATGGGTAAGTAACAGACTTGAAAAAAACCTACTTTGTAGTAACACAAACATAATAAAGCCCCACTTCCGAGGTAACACTATATCAAACTTGTGGTCAAATCAAGATGATGCTTTCTTCAGTAAGGCAGCAATGAAAAATAAATGTGAATATGCTTAAGCATATGACCCCTAGGCGAGAGGCTCTTCTAACTGCAGAATGGAAGTGAGTTAATAGCCCAGCCACCACCCAACTTCTGCATTTTATAATTTTTGTCTCCCCCTAGAACAGCAGTTGAAAATTAAGCTGAACAGGTTAATTGTTCTGACATTCATATGTTTAGTAGAAAAGCAGAGCTGATTGTTTACTCATCATCACTACAAGAGCAAACCCCACAGTTTTTACCTGGTGTGTAGCATCGTGGAAATGATATACATATATATAAGGTGAACATTTTCCTTAAGGAAAATTTCCACAAGGAGTGGTCCTTTTGGAGATGTGTCAGATGGCAAATATTTTTATACACACGATGTGTTGGCAGGCTGCAGGCAGGTACTGTTAAGGAAAAAACCCCCACACCATTTTTGTGAGCATACTACTTTGAAGGAAGCCGTTTCCTCCAACATTCCCATTGCGCTCAGCACACCAGCAGCTTTACTGGAAAATCAGTGAACTGTAGAGGGTAATACAGCATACTATGATATGGATAAATGACATTTTGCTGCGAGGAGAAAAGAAGTGCATGGCCGGAGATTCTGAGGAGCTTTGGAAAAAAACCTGACTTTGCCTGGCTAAAGCTGAATATTCATTCTCTCCCCAAGACTCTCAGTTCCTATAATGGGAACAGCATACCACAGAGGAAAGTTAATAGAGTGATGTTGACATGTTAGATAAAATAAGATTTTAGCAACCATCAGCATGATTGAACCAACAGAGGGGAAAGAGATTCTAGGGAACGATGAACTGGCGAGGGACGTGGTGCCTAATCTCACTGTTCAAACCAACAGAGGGTCAGCGGCAGTGAAATGAACAGCTTAGAAAGTCTGAGAAATGAGAGGAGTTAACAGCAACGTGTTCCTAGAGAAAATGTGACATTCAGCATAAAACTGAGCACCTCTGGTACTTCCAAACAGGATATTGAAACAATCTTCCTCTAGAAGTACATACAAAGTAGGAAAAGGTGCAGTAACAGAAATTGTGTTTTCAAGAGCTTTAAAAAAATAACTAAATAAAGGGGATGTTGGCCTTAAACCATGGGTAGTAAGGAATATTGTCTTTATTGTCAGTGTTAACTGAAGGCGACCATAAACCATTTATTGCCATTGCAAACATGCCCAGGAGAGTACAAGATTAAATTTTCAGCTATAGCTGCAAGACTTATAAATTGAATACAAACCTGAGGGAAAAACCACGCCTTAAAAGAACCATATACTTCACCACATTCCAGAGTAGTATTCCATCAAACAGCAAATCTTTTTTGTTTGTTCTTTGTAAATTGTAGGTGTGAAGTCAGATTTGAAGAAAAACTGCTAATACTGTTTTAAAATTCCATTCACATCCCCGGAATAGCTGTATGTTTCTGCTAAAATGATTAACAGTGTGATAGCTACTAACGTTGGAAATTTTAAGGTTTCACTTTAGACTTCAAACTTCATATTCCACTGAAACGAACACAGGCATTTTATACCTCTCAGAGCCATCATTGCTATTAGGAAAACAATGTTATATTTATTGCCAAAACCCACGGTGAATACAGCATCAGGGTTGCCAAGTATGCCTTGTTGTCATCCAGAGTGCGTTAAGCATACATCATCTTTGGGTCTCTGAAGCTGGCAGGAGAAACCAGAACCAAACAACATCCAGGACACATTTTTAATGCAATCTTCCTTCTTCAGTTTTGCACCCCACATAGTTCTCTCCCGTGTCTTCTGTTTATGTATTCTCACTGACTTCCACTGCGTTGGGGTGAACTCAGTCACGCTGGTAACTGAGGGCAAGTACAGCAGCAGCTGAAGTAATGGGGGATCTTTTTTTTGGGTGATACTATGGCAGGAGATTGAAGTAAATACTCATAACTGTCCTTCTTGGCTCTCAAAGTCTCTGCATATTTCTAATAGTTTTAAAGCTGTCTGTAGGCTTTCAGCTTGCTGCTGGAATCATTTCCACATGCTAACAACTCAGTGAATATTTCAACAAAGAGAAGGAAGGCAGAAACGCTTCGCCCTAATCAGACACCCCTTTGCATTTTCTCAGTATCGATTTCTGCAGGAGTATTTGCACGGAATCACATCTGCTGTTTGCCATTCTGACTGAACTAGTGCCCTAAGGATTTCTGAAGGTCTAGCATCATTCTCAAGAGGTTACAGGCAGAAGTGTCCTCAAAAGGAACCCATAGATAAACATGAATATATATTGCAGGATGATTTAGCTTTTTTTAAAAAAAAGCCTGACCTAAATTTGACCTTTATCTTAGTAAAGACATGTCCTAAGACGCTTGGCAACCCATCCTCTATCTCCGTCACTCATTAAACTCCCAGATTCAGGCAAGGTGCATCCTCATATAGTCACAAAGAGACTCACTGGGGCCTCTCTCAGAGGAGCAGTACTGTGACAAAGGAAAGACAGAAGAAGCAAGCTGCAGCACTTATTTTTCCTCTGTGGCAGGCAAATTAAAAAAATAAGTTAATTGCCATGACATAAAAGAAGGTAGAAATTAGAAAACATGTTATTGTTGTCTTTTTTCAGATGTTGCTTAGGAAACCTGTAAATCTGGGGGTAAGTCTGGAAGGTAGTTGGAAAAACAAGAGCTGAGTTAACCATAATGTAAGTTGAGTTTTTTGGAAAGTTCTGATTCTGTTCATTGCTGCCTCAAAACTCTCTAGCAGGTTGTCAAGCTATAACACTCGCAATGAAACATGAAATGCAAGCAGTGCAGAGAGGGACACTAATAACACTTGGAAGCACTTTGTATCAGACCAGTACTTTCAGAGGTATCATCAAATTGACAATAGCATATTGGTTTATTTATTATCCCAGTGTATCCACACTTTTCATTTTGAATTATTTTTAGAATTAAATGTAATACAGAGTCCATCTTTGGTGGTACCTTCCACAACTTTATGGATTATTTGATACCAATGTAATATTCAACCCCAGTGATGTATTTGGTCTGGTTGTTGGTACAACTGATAAGGTATAGGAAACAAACCCAAAGCCCAAGTGAAAGGATTTTTTATTTTTTTTTTACTTCCTAGGCCTTTATATCATGTCTCAAGAGAGAAAATTGATGATAGAGATTCAATAACCACATAGATTATCTTCCTCTACCCATTACAGTTTTTGCTTCTGATTAATTCTCTAGCCCATAGGCTCCTTGCATAGTTTAACGTTGTTAAAGCAAAACAGATGTGAGAAGATTGAATTTAGAATTAATTTTGTGAAAGTTAAAATAAATAGAAAACTATAGTCCCAACTTGTAATGGAAAACCGATACTCATCTTAAGAATTATCACCCATCCACATACCTCTGCTCAGCCAAGATTTTTAAACTAACAACTGCACATGACTCAGTTACCAGATCCTCATTAACAGTATGTTTTGTCAGAACTCCCTGAGGTGGGGTTTGCCTGCTTCCCATATTTGTATGAACCTCACCTTGTTTTCAGCCGAGGCAAATATTTATACACATTTAGGTTATTACCAGAAGTTGTGGGACTACTCACTGGATAATCCTTCTCTGTCACAGCAAGCATAAGCTGTCTGTCTTCCTCTGTGGCTTGTGCTTCCCCATTTCATTTTCATTCAGATGCTGCCTCTTATTACTGTGCCAACTCCTCTTGCTGCCTGTAACACCATCCCCTATTTTCCACTCATTATGTGTTTGAGCAAACACCATCACGCTTTGCCTGCTTCTGCTGTTTGCTCTCTGCTCTCCATTTCACTTCAAGATGAGCGTCTCTTTTACTTACTTCATGATGTCCCTTCAAATCCTTCCTTAAAGCTTTCCCTTTCTGTGACACCTAGAGAATCCTTATCACACTTAGGCTATTGATGGGCAGAAACCAAGCACACAGACCATCATTTTATTGTCTCTCTCTAGTCTCCTTTCTGTCTGTATTGCATTTGCAATATGTATCAGCAGGTGACTGTAGAATCCCGGTTTAGGATGGGGATTTTGTAGGCAGTAATAAAATAATAGAATCATAGAAGCATAAAATGGTTTGGGTTGGAAGGGACCTTAAAGATCATCGAGTTCCAACCCCCCTACCATCAGCAGGGACACCTTCCACTAGACCAGGTTGCTCAAAGCCTCATCCAGCCTGGCCTTAAACACTTCCAGGGAGGAGGCATCCACAGCTTCTCAGGGCAACCTGTTCCAGTGTTTCACCACCCTCACAGTGAAGAACTTCTTCCTAATATCTAATCCAAACCTACCCTCTTTCAGCTTATAGCCATTTCCCCTTGTTCTGTCACTACCTGCCTTTGTAAAAAGTCCCTCCCCAGCTTTCTTGTAGCCCCTTCAGGTACTGGGAGGCCACTGTAAGATCTCCCCGGAGCCTTCTCTTCTCCAGGCTGAACAGCCCCAACTCTCTCAGCCTGTCCTCATAGGAGAGGTGCTCCAGCCCTCGGATCATCCTGGTGGCCCTTCTCTGGACTTGTTCTAGGTGCTCCAGGTCTCTCTTGTGTTGGGGGCTCCAGAACTGGACGCAGTATTCCAGGTGGGGCCTTACGAGAGCGGAGTAGAGGGGGATAAATAATGAAATTAAATAAAATAAAATAATGAAATTTTATAAATAAATAAATAAATAATGAAAAAAATAAATAAATAAAATAAATAATGAAATTAACTTTCACAGTTGAATACATTAATTAAAATAAATAATGAATTATTTTTTACAGCATGGGATGAAATGTGTGTGTGCACACATTACTTTAGTTGCCACAATACTGGTTTTGGAAGAGATCTAAATAGATGCAGTTGCTCCGCTTGTGCCAATACCTATTCTGTTTTAATCACAATTACTGACAGCACACTGTTGCAGCAACAGCTCTGCATTTCCACTTGAAAATCTCCATTTTAGAAATTCATGAACTGCATCTAAAAATATAGCCTCATTTGAAAACTGGCATTCAAGCCACAGTCTAGAAGCAGTTCCTGTTTAAACATATTTAGTTCAGTTCAGTTCAGTTCAGCTGTTTATAAGAACACAAAATATACCTTTGCTTTTCCAGAAACTATTCTTCCACTTTTCCATGTTCAGAACTGACTTTGAGGACATGGTTCTGCATTTCAGTTATCTCCAATATGATTTATTAGAATAAAAATATTTTACCATGTATCAGCTTTGCATTTCCTTGCCCTTTTACAGTCAGTGCTGAGTAGCAGTTGGAAGCCACTGGCTGCAATCACATAGATTAGAGAGAGAACTATAGAATGCCAAAACATATATGGAAATGCCAGGTCCTTTGATTTACTTTGTCAGATACATGCCGAAGACTATATGCCTAATTTACAGGCTTACTACAGAACAAAATGGCATTGGCCTTCCAAGTTAAACAAGCACCCAGCCAGGAGAAAGGCTTCTCAGCTGCTAACAGCAAAATAAAGGGAGTCCTCTAGGACAATGTAAAACTCTTCCAGAGAATGGGGGTCTCAAGTCAATGAGATCCTCTCCCAGTTTGTTTGTAATTCCTTGTTCAAGTTTATTGCCCTTTTTTCTCAACACTGGGCAGGTCTTACAATGGAGGCATTTACTCCAGCCTGTGATGGGCTGTCGAACCTCAGAGTATCTGAGCAAAGCTACAGCATCTCCATCAACTCTTCTGCACTCTTCCTGCAAGATCTGTCAAATCACAGGGGAGGAGTTAAAATGGAAAGACCCAGGCTGTCTGGCTTTGCTTGATTTAGCAGATGACCAGAGATTGCTAGATGTCAAAATTTTCCACAGTTGAATACATTTGGCTTTGGACTAATATGTTTGCGTTGCTACCTGGAACCTGCTGAAGGTGTGAATGGGGATGTGGCAGCTAGCAATATTTAGAAAAAGGGTATCTGCCCTCTGTAAACCTCATAAATTTAATCCCTGCTGAGATTCATTCAGCAATTGATTCAAACTTTCCAAGCTGTGTGGTTACACAGGCCTAGAACAGGATAACCACTCCTCATGTTGGCATCACTGTACATAGATGTGGAGCACTGCACACAATACACACGTGTACATTTGCAAAGAAAGCCAAATCATGCAGGCATATGCGATCTGTAAGAATGTCAAGTGCATAATTTATTTATTTTATTAATTTGAGTATCCCATGGCACAAAAATGCAGTATGTACTTAACTAGCATGTATGACATAAAACTAAAGAAGCAAATACAATGGGTCAAATTTCCACACAAAATTCACTACAACTCTCTGATTATTTTCAAATTATGTGTACAAGCAGAGCCCATCACCAATGTAATTACGTGTGCAAACTGTTTGAGTGGAGGTCACACCAGCTTCTGCATAGGAAAATTCCCCTGGGGAGGTAGACTGCTTATCCAGATTATTCACTGGGCTACAGAAAGCCAAGCTTTTTAAACAACAGTTGTTAGTGATTTAATAATACATGAATATGACTCCGAGGTTAAAAACTAAAGCACAGAAAAATAAATCCAAAGGGAATAAGATAAGACTAATGGGAAAATCCAATGCCTGAATTTTTCTTATGTACATTAGCACAGTCATGCTTTGTTTACTTCAGCAAATTGCATTCCAAGTAGCATTGTTATCTTAACTGTAAAATATTTGATTAAGATTTTCTTGAATGGGATTCATTAGAAAAATATTATGGTATTCCCAAAGTATGATCCTGACTTAATTTTTTGCTTCTTTATTCTTTCACTTGCCAGAAAGAATTGGAAACACTGGATTCCATTTCACTGACTCAGCTCTTTCTATTAAAACATACAGAGTTGCAACTGGTTAGTCTCGGTTATTAATTCTAGAATGGGTCTTTTCCGAGATGACTCCAGGAAAATTTCTCCTTTTGTGAAAAGTTCCTGTTTTGCTTCAATAAAAGATTAGTTTTTACTTCTAACATACAATTCTAGAAAGAGATAAGATTAATGAATTACCACTGTGAATTACTAAAAGTGTGAAATACTATTATGTAAAGATTTTAATTTGTGGAGTGAGCCAAACTAATGTACATAAGCTAATTTACCTACCCTTTATTTTTCAAGCCCATTCTGCTATCCAAAGAATAAAACAGTTCTGCTAATGTTTGCAAAAAGCAAACTCCATTGCTTTGTAATAAGCAAACATTACAAAACTGACAATATTGCTAAGGCTTTAAGCACTAAAAATGTCAATAGCCTACATAGGAATTAAGATAATTTTTAAAATCAAGGTTTAAACTGATATTGAATCAGAAGTTCAGTGAGTTAAAAATACTATATGGTTACACCATCATTTGGCACAATCACCCAATTTAGAAATGAGGCAATCAATTCAGAAAAGTTAAAGGAACAAAGAATTATTTCTTGTTAACCCTGTATTAGATGGTCAAAGAAAATTCAATTGGTTTAATCAAAACCTTCTTATTCCTCTTTAATTCCCAGCACACGACAGTGAAATTGAAATAGTTGGTAGAGGATCTTTCTACCCATGTTGATTTTAGGCCCTAGTTACAGATATTAACTAAAGCGGTAAAATCAGTTTAACTAGTCTTAAATAGTTTGTTAAATTTCAGATTCAGTGCTGTTAGACAATAGCAAAATAAAGCTTTGTGCTTTGTAGTTGTCCACTTGAGCCAATACATCTTTGAGGATGGAGAACCCGCAATGGAGCACACTGGGCTTTCAGCCTCCCTCACCACAGGCACTTACTTGTCTTTCTCAGGCATTTTACTTGATGAATCTGGAATTATACTGGGTGAAAAGTCAGCATGTTTCAGGCATTGCTGATTGATAAAGAGAGTATTCAGGTCCTTATTTGAGGACAGAATAATTTTTTAAAGGTCAGTCAGAGATTGTCATTTCTCCTGAAGATAAAAAGGCAGTTAGAAAGTCCTGTAGAGGGTGACTTCTATGGGATGGTCCCTACTTCAATCATATGGTGAAAAAGGTGAAGGAGGGAGTCTAGGGCTGCATTTACAGAAAAAGGCCTCTTGTTTTCAATAAATAGACCATAGCCATATGATCTACTCTGGGCATTTTATGCCTGCTTTGGGCCTTTGCAAGCTCACAGAAATAGCTGCAAGCCTCATTGTTAAGTCTTTTATTCACCCAAAAAGCATCTTATGTTCCCTGAACATACTGGAAATCAGCTGAACAAGCCCATTATCAACAGCCACATCACAGCAGCAGGCGTAAAAGCTAAGGGAGAATATATGGAGCCTCGCTGATTTTTACACTGTATTGTTTACACTCAGTTAATAAGAAAGAACTAATAGCAAAGAGCTGCTTTTACATTTTATCAAAATAAGCTCCATATAATATAAAATCATTAAAGTGTATGCCAAGGAAAAATTCTCATTTGAGCAATTTCTCTCACAGCCTGTTGTTATCATAGCTGTCGGTTTTCCAGTGCATTCTTTAGAAATGAAATTGCACATTGATTGACATCACAGTAGTTTTAGCATCAAAGAATAAGAGCCTATAGAATTTATATAGCTACAGTGTGTCATAAATCACAGTTCCATAAAAACATTAAAGTAACTGAGCCAATACTATCATAATGACTTTCTTAAAAAAGAATATAATAAAATAAATTGTGTGCAGTGGCCTTCATTTAAAATTAATGACAGATATCTCTCCCCACTTTGTTGACTGTTTTCATACCACTTTAATGCATTCAGTGTATCAATATCAGCGTATGGGAACAAGCACTGTCAGAATGAGACACCTCATTGGTATTATTGTTCATTCCAGTCATTGTTCTCAGTCAACTATTTCAGTCCAACCTAAACCTTCAGCTTAAACCTGATACATATCAATTTATTTATTTCAGCTAAGACAGGACCACAGTACAAGTAATTACAAACCATTTTCTTCAGTATATTCCAGATATTCAATTTGGATTTCTCTCTGAGAGACAAAGACATAAGCTACTTCAAGACTGTCAATGCCTCTGACACAAACTTTCTTTACCTTTCATTAAGTTAATCAGCTTCCTTTGGGTTTTCTCCAGAAATTGTATTTAGCAATGGAGGAAAAAAAAGCAACTCAAGCTAAAAGCTCACATTCTGTAATTTTGTCTACTCCATCTTTTTTACAGTGAGATATTTTTTGTCTCTAGAAGCTATCAAGGGAAACTATGACTAGATTAAAGACAAGGAGGGCTAGTAAGGCATGTGGGAGAGATGTTTACTAAGGCTTTCAAGGGTCAGTGCAGAGCAATTAGGATTTTTGGCTCTGAATCTGTGGAAAGCTATAGAGGGAGTCTAGAAAGATTAGCTTGAATGGCTAAAGTTACCTTTTTGGAATACCTTGCAGGTGCCAAAATCTTAGGTGGATAAATTTAGATGAGGTAAATCCCGTTCTCAGTATGGTGTCAGTTCAGTGGTGCACTTAATCATGAGCTATTTTATAGCAATTGTCTCCCACTAATGAAAATTGGAGAAGGATACCTTTTTTTTTTTTTTTTTTTTTCTGATCACGGTTACAAATAAGTATAATTGAGGATAATTTTGAAATGTACTTCCTTAAAAAAATTATATCAGCATTTTAGAATTAGAAGATTCATTAAAGAATAAATGTATTTGATAGATTTGAAGAAAAGAAAAAACCCAAGCAGCAAGGTAATAGTAATTTTTTAGATTATTGATCCTTTGAGATACTTGTGGTCTTATAGGGAAATGACTGTGAATCCCTAATTAAAGGATTAAAGTCCAAAGATTTTTTGAATAAAGTCTGAAAGCTTAGGTTTTGTGCTCCTAATGTCTCCTTTGTTATTTTTTAGGATACTTTAATCATGAAACATTTCTGTAAATGGGAACTGTAATCCAGATTTTTATGTAAAGTGGAATCTGTGTTCATGATTTCCAGAGTTTTGTCTTTTATAGGAAGATTTGATCAACATTGTTCTATCTTTTTCAAAATATGAAGCAGAGATTTTATCTTGAGACTAAATGTCTCACAGTAAATATACTTAATACTTTATCATTCTGTTTTACCATGCCACTGCTTTATTTTCTCTGTAAGAAAGAGTAGATTAAGAGGAGAAAAATACCAGTACTTGAGAGGTGGTTGTTTACACAAATTCCTTTCTCCACTATATCAATTACAAGAAAAGTAACATATCAGTGTTCTGTGCTGTCGTACTCCTTATTGAGCCAGGTATCCAAATTCACTGGAACAAGAACATTGAATTTTGAGCTTTCATATTGGCCAGCTTAGCAGAAATGGCAGGTTTTCTTTCCATCTTTTTATCCAAAATTTCTCATGCTAGTTTTGTATTTTTTTTTCTGCTTCCTTCTGTTTCCCGCTGTTTTGGAATTCCAGTACAAGATAATCCTATGGACAAAAGGAAAACAAAAATAAGACTGCACATGATCTTGTAACTTTTGCAGATGTTACACTGTGAACTGTGAAAGGTCTATATAAACTTCAGAACTGTCATAACATCCAGCTGCTAGCAAAAAGACAATTAAACAGCAATCTTGAGTTTATAAGCCTAACCCATCACCTCATGATTTTGGAGAATGCAAAAAATCCACATAAATGTCATTCAGGTTTGATCTGTTCTTACAGAAATGAGTGGTATAAGGACTCAATAAAGGAACCTGCAAGATATCCTACCACAAATTCTACCTAGGGGAAAGGACTCTTTGCCATTTCACCAATACTAAGACTTGACTCATAACTGTCAGATCTTTGTGCTATAACATGTATATCGTAGCTAAAAACAAGACACAAAATGTATAAATACAGGGAATTTTATGAGCTACTTTAATCACGTAAGCATTTTACGCAGTAATTGTTCATTTAGCTGCCTGTGTGGGTAGGTATTTCCTGTCAAAATTAGACTTGTAATTTCAGGTTTCAAATGAAAATAGCATTAGTTTTGATCTGAAATTGGAACACCTTCATATTCTTACTGTATTTGGCTATCAAACTCTTTCTTACACAGTAATAAATGATTTGAAATTATGTGGAATACTTTCATAATTAAGGGCAAAAATACCATAGCATATTTCAACATTTTTTATTTTAATGAACTAACCACAATTCTGTTAATAGCTATAGCAATTCTGGCAGAGACATAAATTCTAGGAAATAATAAAAATACAATAATTAAATAGACAGATGACATTAGCAAATTAAGAGCCTTTACAGTTTTGCCAAGAAAAACTGTGGCTAGTGAAATTAGATGCTGGATCAAGCTCTGAACGCCGCACAGTTTGACAGAAGGGAGCCAGAGAAAAATCATGAGTCTGGGAATCTGTGCCTGAGAACATGGACAGGATTCGTAAAGGCTAAAGGCCATGAGGAGAACCCATGCCTGCTTGAGAGGAAGAGGCAGGAAATTCTCCCTTGGCTCTTACCTCCAGAAAAAAAGAGCACTTCTAGTACTGGAAATCTTTGTCATACTCTTTAGGGTTAGAGGCTGTGGGGCTCGATGGATAAAGGAGGAAGAGGCGTGAGGAACTGGCTTCTCTGTACAATGTCAGCATTAATTCCATGCCACAAGGGGAAAGGACTGAGAAGGCTGGTGCAGAGGGTAAGCAGGAAGTCAGGGAATCTGAACTCTGGACAAGAAAGGGAGCACTACAGCACCCTTGTGCCTGCTTGGGAGAGGGTGTCCTTCCCAAGGCTAACCACTACATTTTGTCATCATTAAAGAAAACAGCCAAATTCCCATTTAATTTACTCAAAGCAAGTTTTAATATATAACCTTTGCCTTTAGCTTTTTGCTTATCTACTCTGAATATTGCATTCTGCATTCTCAAGTCCAGGCATCTGGAAAAAGAAATTATTTGTTTTCTCAGGGAATTTTTCTGAAGTTAGATCATAAACTTTCCTGGCAATTTAGCTCACAGAGATGATATATGAAGACTGATGTATTAGATCTTTCTGACTGCAGAAGAGATCTGATTACCTAGGGGAAAAAAGGGAAAGGTTACCACTGGTATCTAAGCATCCTCCTCTGAGCTTCATGAGGTTTTCCATTTCTCAAAGTAGCCAGAGCCCAGTGCTGAAAGGGAAGGAAAGGGAACATTTTCCTCCCATGAACAAGAGTTTCTTGAAGATTTCCTCTCTCAGTACACCCTTTTCTTTCAAACTCTTACAACATAAACTAAATCCAAGAAAGGCCTTCAAGAATAAAGTAACTACCAGAGACAATGTTCATAGGTGTACTAAGTTAGTCACTGAAGTAAATTGAAAATGATGGCCATTATGAAGAGCTGCAAAAGGCTGTAATAAGTGTGATGTGATTGATATTCACTGAGTGTCCAGATAATAAAATGGTAGATAAAATCTAGTAGAGTTTACCATAAGGTGGTATGAATGGGAAGAAAAAATTTCAGCTTAACATATACAGTGGAGAACTCAGAGCAGAAAATTACCATTACAGTCTGAAATCATGCCATATAAATTGTTACTTCTATGAAAATATCACCTCAGTCTTGAGCAGCTGTCAAAGCAGACAGAAAGTTAGGAATTATTAGAAAAGAATAGAGCAAAAACTCACAAAAATGGAACAAGCTGTGTAAAAAAGACCAGCTCTGGGCACTCCAGAAGGAGAGGGCATATCTTTTTTCTACAGAAATCACATTAGCTGACGAGATCTTGTGAATCTTGAAGGTGCAGCTCCAACAGAAGATACCATTTGTCATATTTTTTTAAAATGTGAAAAGAAGCCTTTAATTTTTTAACATATATTATGCCATGAATTCAAGAGGAATTGTGTCCAGCAGTTCTGGCTCTTTGCAGTTCATTCTCACAAGTGTGCTTCTCTGAGGGGTACAGGCTAGCTTTTCAGTTGAACATCAGTGCTTATTTCTTGTGCTTCCTTTTGTTCACCTTCATGAGTTTCAGGAAACCATCTGTTCATCGAGTATTTAATGTTCTCAGTATGAACATTGGGAGACTGTGTTTCGAGCTAAGTAGGTCTTTGGTTTGACACAGTACAGTTGTTCTAATAGTCTTATTTATTTAAGTGCTCTCCTATGTGATAGGGTCCAAAGTCTTGAATTAAAGGATTTGCTTCTCATGCAATTCCACTCCAACTTAGAAAATCCTAGTGAGCTCACCTAATTTTTGGAGTGAGTTTAGATCAAGCTGTAGATGGAAGAATCTTGCCCACTTGAGCTCCACTTGAGCCCTCTTCTGCGGTACTGCAACTTGAAGGAACACAAAAGTACTCTCTGCCTTCCCTGGCCCAATTTGCAGCACAGTTTCAGTAGCTCCAGCCCAGCTAGTCAAGCACTCTTGTGAGACATGGAAGATGTGAAAGACATCCTGAAGCCATCAAGCCACACCAGACTGAGAAGGGAGGGGAGCCTAAGGCTCCTAGCTGCTGTAACCACTAGGATATTATGTGGATGGGGAGCATTAGCACCATTCAAAATAGTATCTACAATTGCATTTTAGGAGCACCTAAACTTGTAGGTCTGAGTGGACTCAGAAGACTCAAGCAGCAGAATGGCTCATTGAATTCTCCCAGACTTCCCCTGAGCACCCCCAGGGACAGAGCAGTGTAGTTCTGGGAGAGGCCAGAAACCACCCTGTGCCCTTCTCTGGTGTAATGAGGAGCTTCTGCCCGTTTAGGCAAAAGCTGAATGTGAGAAGGTAGAGTCAGACTGCAGATTAAGACCTTGGCTGCCCTCAGTTCATATCTGCTTTTGATGATGAGTCTTTGATTAGTTGAAGTCCTCTATTTTTATCTTTTTTAATAATGAGAATTATAAAGCAAAGATTAGGAAAATAATAATAAAAATATATGTCTCTCAGGGGAAGTTACCTGTCCAGTCTCTAGATATGTTCTTAGCTGGGAACTACTCTTTTAACAAAAGATGTGTTTCTGCTCCGTGTGGGAAACACTCGTAGAGTCAAGGACTGCAAAGGGAAGTACTACCTTCTTTAGGGAGCCATAACAAATACCATCATCAAGCCCCAAGACCTGCAAAGAGAAGCAAGGATTCAGACCCTGTGTCTGCAGAGTGCCTCACTGAATGAGACTAGCAGCAGTGCAGAGATTGCCTGCATGGTTTCTATGGAAAAATCATGGTTTGTTTATTTGTCAGATGAGCTGAAGAGTTGATATACTTTCCATTTGTATGGCCTTTCCCATAATCTGCATGTCTTTCCCATCTGCTAAGAAGTTACTTGAGAAAATCCCAGCTACAGGCGTAACAGCCTCTGTGCTGAAGAAGTCAATTAAAAAGCTATATTGTCCTTAATGGAAGCTAGAAATTATTCAGTATTATTGGCTATAAGGTTTATTATCTCTTTGTCTTCCCACCTCAGTGTGGCCAGCAGCCTAGCAATACCTTTTCTTCAAAGTTTAGATATTTAAAACTAAAATGCTTAGGACTTCCAAAATACATGGAACACGACCAAGTAGTATCTATGTGAATTATGTAATAGATATCACATATATGAATACTTCATTACACTTGAACTCAACAACATAAGTTACCAAGTATCTACAGACATAAAACTGCATAATTAGACTTTTTGGAACAGTTTTTTTCTTTACATTTGCAATGCTGCACATTATGCTGTTGATCCTGTTGACACAGCAATATTGTTGTCAAATTAAAACAGACAGCAAGCGGCTTAAATCAGTCACCATTAGGTGTTTCGTACACTCCTGTGAAATAACATATGTTTCCAATATAAACAACTTAAGAAAGTGTAGTGTTTTAAAAAGCTAGATGTCAACATTACTGCAGTATTATTGACATTAAACTGGAATATACTAAAAGCTTGGCATTTGCAACCCATTCGTTTCAAACCATCAATTAATTCCTTAATTCAATCCCTATGTAACGTAGCAATGCAGTAGTCCATATAGGATGAATGCTCATGGCATAAATTTTTACTTGCACTTCAGAAAGTCAATATCTCACTTCCTGGTTAACTTCAGACTCTTTTTCCTTTTGCAAAAACTCTGTCAAAAAGCTGGGAGAATTAAAAATGAACTTTTCCGTTATTCCAGAAATTAATTTTGTTTCAAATTTAAGAGGAAAATCCAATAAGTTATTGGAACATTAAGAAGTGCTTTCACACGACAGAGCTTTTCTTCATAAGACTTAGAATTGTCCAAGGAATCCACAGGAAGGGAAAATATAAGGGCATGCTATAGCTGGGAGTTAAGGCATGGTTTGGTAAGCCCCAGGCTGGATACCACCAAACCATGCCTTAACTCCCAAGTATAGCATGCCCTTTTATTTTCCCTACCTGTGGATTCCTTGGACTATTGACTGTCACTACTGGGTCAATCACAGGAGGGACTCAGCACAACTGTGGAGTGAGGTGGAAGTCAGTCCCTGCATTCCTAGTGAGCTAGATCTTACCTATACCTCCTGGCATTGTTTTTACAGTTCTGAAACTGATGACCTTCTTCATTGTTTCTACAAAATATATTACAATCCAGGTGCTGCTACATTCTGAAGTGTTTTTGTAGGTAGCTTTACACTCATTTGTCAAATAAATGAACCTGCACATTCCTTAATACCTGTATTTTTTCTAACTAATTCTAAATCATTCATCCTCAGCCAAATGTAATCCTTAATGCTCTGCTGGACTTTAATCAAATAATAAAACTAGTGATACAGAAATTACAATAGGATTTCAAAACACTACAGATTATCAGGATAACATTACAAATGCTTTCTTGCCAAGTGCCCAAATATTGCAGTTTCAAAATGTCTTCTTACTAACTGTGGTGGGTTGAGTCTGGCTGGATATCAGGTGCCCACCAAAGCTGCTCTATCATTCCCCTCCTCAACTGGACAGGGGAGAGAAAATGTAATGAAAGGCTCATGGGTAGAGATGAAGACAGGGAGAGATCACTCACCAGTTACCATCACAGGCAGAACAAACAGCATAGGCAAAGTTATTGAATTTATTGCAAATCAATTCAGAGTAGTATAATGAGAAATAAGAACAAATCTAGAAAACATCTTCCCCTCACTCCTCCCTTCTTCCTGGGCTCAACTGCACTCCTGATTTCTCTGCCTCCTTCCCCCAAGCAGCACAGGGGGACAGGGAATGGGGGTTGTGATCAGTTCACTGTGCATTGTCTCTGACATTCCTTCCTCCTCACACTCTTCCCCTGCCCCAGGATGGGATCCCTTCCACAGGAGAGAGTTTTCCATGAACTTCTCCAACATGAGTCCTTCCCACGGGCTGCAGTTCTTCATTAACTTCTCCAGTGCGGGTTCTTTCCATGGTGTGCAGTCCTTCAGGAACAGATTGCTCTAGTGTGCAACCCCACAGGGTCACAAGTCCTGCCAGTAAACCTGCTCCAGCGCAGGCTGTCCACGGTGTCACAGCCTTCTTCAGCCATCCATCTGCTCTGGTGTGGGGTCCTCCATTGGCTGCAGATGGAGATCTGCTCCACCATGGACCTCCATGGACTGCAGGGGGACAGCCTGCCTCACCATGGTCTTCACCATGGGTTGTGGGGGAATCTTTGCTCTGGTGCCTGGAGCACCTCCTCCCCCTCCTTCTTCACTGACCTTGGTGTCTGCAGGGTTGTTGCTCTCATATATTCTTACTCCTTTCTCCTGGCTGCTGTTGTGCAGCAATTTTTTTCCCTTCTTAAATCATAGAATGGCTTGGATTGGAAGGGACCTTTAAAGGTCATCTAGTCCAACCCCCATAAATATGTTATCCCAGAGGCACTACCCCTGTTGCTGTTGGTCTTGGCCTTGGCCAGCGGTGGGTCCATCTTGGAGCCGGCTGGCATTGGCTGTGTTGGACATGGGGGAAGCTTCTGGCAGCTTCTCACAGAAGCCACCCCTGTAGCCTCCCCTGCCCCCAGTACTGAAACCTTGCCACACAAACACAATACACTGTCTCTGTACCTTATTTTCCAATTGGATACCCAAAAGTAAACTATATGTCTCTGAGCTGTCCCACTTAATTTGAGGTTGAAAGGATAGAGGGGTCAATGTGCACAAATGTGATTACAAGACTGGAAGTTCCAGAAAGGAAGAAGTAACCCCCAAAACCTACCAAAATAATTTTGTACAGCTCTTAGAGCTTCCTCCCTAAATACTCAACTGGCTTCACCCTACCTCAGCAGATCTAAAAAGCAAACAGCAAGTGCAGCACTACCAGATGTCATTTGTTATTGGATGCAAATAATATAGGACTTCTTAATATTGTACTGGGAAATATCAGAGGTCATGGGAAAACTGAAAGGAAAAGTGAAATTAGTTAGTTAGAGAAGTGCCACCACTGCAGAATAGTTAGTAAAGAGTATTTGCAACCACCTGCAAGTCACTTCCTAAGAAACAAAGCCATATACAGTATGTTATGTCTTAATAACTTCAGGACTTTTTGAATGATTTTGCTTTTCATTCCAGCTCCTCTTGCCTGTCTGGCTTTCCTCACACGAGTACTTTACAGACTTCAGAAACGTATCTTTGCAACATGCTCTACAAGAAGGGCTTTGCAGACAAAGTGGGACAGCCAGTAACTGCATGATCACTCATGTCCACAGGCAGGTTCCCTGGCTGAAGGTCAAGACCTTTCCAGATTTCGATCTACAAAGTTCTTCTACCAAGAAAGGGTCTTTTTAATATTTGTTTTCCATTTACACTGAAAACAAATTTCCAGGTTTCCACTGGTAACTCAGGGACAAGTATATCATGCAGTTTTTCAGTGCAACTACCAAATGAAGTTATTGCTGGCATTCCCTCCTCCAGCCTTTTAGCATCAGTTCCACATCCTGGTATGTAGCTGTATGTGACTCATACAAACTGCAGATAATTACTTCAGTTAGAAATAACCCAGTGGAAAACAGTTAATTTTAATCAAATTGAGCTGCTGATCCACTTTACTGTGTAACCTCCAGAAACATAGAGGTGCTGTGGAAGCGAGTGACTTGGGGCAGCACCACTGCACATCAAGCTGTGGCTTTAGTGACTATTGTCGGTATATCTACTGCACACTGCATTGTGTCCACCCTTATTTAAGTCTATAATTATTATATAAGTGTGTACTTACAGAAATAGAACGCTTCCAGCTGTTATCAACAGGATGTAACATTCACTCCCTCTCTTGGGGCTTCATAAAGGACATGAGTGGGTTGTCTTCTAGTAACAATTTACAAGATGGCATGGCTGTGGAGAATAGATTCATTCTCTTGAGAGCATCAACAGCACTGCAGTGGGTGCTGGAGTGAAAGCTGAGGTTTTCTGGTCCTCCTTAAGAAAGCCCTTAGAGACCCTGACTCCAGAGGAGGACAGAGCACAGATAAGAGGCTCCTCTTCCTCTTTGCAATTTGCCTGAAATGGTTCAGGCTTTAAACCTTTACTTCAGTTCGCTGAAGTGAGTCAAGCCCTATGAAAGGGGGGGCCTTGTATATTAATGTTTAAAAGAAAGAAGGTGACATTTAAAATTTAGTTTCCTTTTTCACACTGAAATGCACTGTAAATATGAGTGCCAGTTAGATGATCCAAAACTTTTCCTTTCCTGAAGAACATACCCCCCATATATTTGAAATTGTTTGCCATTCTCCTCTCAGCTCACAGAATAAATTGCTGTACAAGTTCTAACTCAAAGTTGTACTCTTACAAGAAAAGGTTTGCTTTTTATTGTTACACTAGTAACCATATAAAGGAAACAATTTTTCCAGTGTTTTTCTGTGCAGTCAGCGTACTTCTATGTTCCTAATTAAAAAATAATGCAGGATTTATTAGCTATGTTTTTAGTATACTGGGCCAGATTCCCAGTTCATTATTGCTTGGTGAAATAATAATAAAATTTTAAATGTGTTATATTATTTTAGCTATTACTTTATTTTTGTTATTAATTTAACTTTTACACAGATATATACAGCTTATCATAATCTTAGCATAAGAGAAAAGCAGATGGGATATTGTAAATTGAGCTAATCCTAGGGTCCTCCAGTCTAGCGTAATAGTCTCTCTCCTGCCAGACAACTAAACCAGGAAGAATAGATTAAGTCCTTTATTTAGGACCCATACTCTGACAGGAGCAAAGAATGAATGATCCTCCTTGGAGCAAAGCTTTATCCTGAAAACTGTTAGACACTGATCTTAGTCTAGCAGTTAAGTATCTAAAGACTTGGATGGATGAGGGCCAGAGCTCTCAGCACCTGGCAGGAGGAGTCTGTAGTGAGGCAGCCTCTGCAGGAGAAGGGATCACTGCTCTTAGAAATGAGCAGGCTGCTACAATAGGTGGTTCAGTTAACAGGGAAAAAAATGCTGAATATAAAGGTAGATTTCAAGTCTTCACTTCATGTAGAGTCTTTTTGATATATCTTGAATTAAATCTATGGTGCCAAGGAATCTGGATCACCATTTGAGAGAAATTATTTTGAGATATCAGATTTTTAGAAATTACAGGGAAGGTTCATCATGCTAATAAATTGGTATGAATGCCACCTATAGGTGTAAAGGAGAAGATTCAAAAGCTAAAGCTATGAGACACAGTGTACCTTAACCTCAAACGAAATAACAGACCTATTAAGGAACTTGGGGTGGGAATGCAAAGGGAGGCCTGAGAGCCACTGCAAGGCTGACAAGAGCTATAGAGCGTTCAGGTCTGGTTAAGACAACTGACAACAACTTTAGGATATAAATATTACCTACCATGCCAAAGCCAATATGAAGAGATTAATATCAGTCCTCAGAAATAAATAATAAAGAAGAAATGTGAGATTTACAATTGTAGCGCAGAATCCATGGACAAGATGAAGGATATATACTTCATTCATAGTGTCCTTCATACATAAAACATGACATAGCTTCTTAAAAACACATGACAGTAGATTCCATGAAAAAAAAAGTGGCTGAGGAAAGCAAATTAGAAACTGAAGCCATGGCTGAGATGGTGCTTCTATTTTATTTCTTTTAAACTTCCAAAATTAAAAAGTAGTATGAACTGTCTCAGGATTGCTTGATCACAAACTCTTTTACTTTCTTTAGAAATCCATGAGTGAACACAAAAACTGCTTCCTGGTTATTAAAGAAAGTGGGTCACCAGTTTGTGCATTCAAATACATTCAAATAATGTGGCTTTTTAAACTTTAAACCTGTCTCATTGTATATAACCCTTAGTAAGGAATGTGCACTTTGGTGCATATGAAAATATTGGTTGAGACACCAAGACGTTTGATATACGGCACATGCACCATTCATTAATTTTCCTTGACAATTTATATGCATAGTTGTTGGGTTATCCAAATATAAACTTGCACATACCCTGAGAGCTTGGAAGGTTCACACCCTTTTTAAATGCGGGCAACCTTTCTTCTCCGTGAATTCCCATTAGGCCTCTGTAGTGCACTTGCCAGAAGGCTGAAGCTCAGCAGGTGTGGTCTTTCTGTAAATTTTTCCCAGTGGAAGTTTAATGGGAACCTCTCACACATAAAAAAAAATATAATACTCACACAAATGTTTGCTGGATCAGGACCTCAGTTTTAAAACTCAGGGAGGCAGGGACTATGTCTTTCAGTATACACCAACACATCTTGACTCTAGATTAGGGTCCTACATGCCACAGAAAATTAAATAATAACTGAATAGTTATTAAAATACTCCCTATGAAAGCTGCTAGATCATTTAAAGGCACAGTTCTAGAAAAGCCATAAGCTCATTCTGGAAACCAAAAGAAATTAGAGCCATAGAATCATGGAATGGTTTGGTTTGGAAGGGACCTTTAAAGGTCATCTAGTCCACTCACCCTGCAGTGAGCAGGGACACCTTCAACTAGATCAGGTTGGTCAGAGCCCCCTCCAGCCTGACCTTGAATGTTTCCAGGGATGGGGCTTCTACCACCTCTCTGGGCAACCTGTGCCAGTGTTTCACCACCCTCATTGTAAAAAATTTCTTCCTTATATCTAGTCTAAATCGACCCTCTTCTAGTTTAAAACCATTACACCTTGTCCTATTGCTAAAGGCCCTGCTAAATTCAGGGTGGTCAGCACTTTTTATGATGGACACTTATTTACTTGGTATAACGTTTTGCAAAATCAAAGTAAAAAAGTGAAGTTACATATTTCCAGATAGGTGACATGAAGATTATTTACTTAGTCTTTACCAAATAGTTTGGAGATTAAATGTTGTGTAAAGGCTACATGTTACTAAAATGTGTTCTCATTGCATCTTTGCACTGTCACGCTCATTAAGACACAGTCATTACAGTGGTGCTCTTCTGCAATGGAGATTACGTTTCTAACAGCTTCTGTTCCTAGCCCAACCATAAAATGTCTTTATAGGTAAAACTGAACATACCAACATCTGATTCTTAGAGCAAACTATTCCTTTGGGGATCCAGATCTAAAATGCACACTGGATTATGACTCAGTTGGAGTAAATCTATTTCCATCAGGAAAGAAATCAAAGTAGCTCAGTTTTGAGGCACATATGAACAGTGAATTTAAAGTAACATATGTAGTAGAACTTCATTACAAGGAAAAATCTGTACTCAGTTACAAGAATAAAAATTACAGAGAATGATGCTGCCTCCTCAGTTATCTATTTTATGGATGTGCTGCAGGGACCGTGACCTTCTGCCATCTGCAAAACACCTTTCCAGTCCACCTAAATTTCACTAGTTAATGTTATATCTACATCACACAGTGAAAAAAAAATCAAATGTGGGGACTCATGCACTGGAAGTAATTAATTATTTTTTTTAACAGTTATCCTGGTAACAAAGGGGAAAAAAAGCCCACCACTTTAGATGCTTGTTTTAGGAGGCAAGATCTGTCACCTTATGATTGAGAAGCATTATTTCATGTGATAAAGAATACTGACATTTCTCTTCAACATATGTCAGTAGTACCACCTGTACCCCTTTTTGGTTTCCTCAAGTCCAAATCCACCACCTGGAGTCTGCATTACCAAGGATAAATACCAAACCTTATACCACAGCACCTCAGCTATGCTATGATTTCTGGGAACACAGATTGCATTTATTGTGCCACACTAACTGTACTTGTTTTGGGACCAGTCTGCATTGCAAAAAGTCTGTTGCTCTTCTTCATCCTTCACGCAGATGTATTTGAAGGTATTTGCCAAAACCCGTAATGTTCAGTTTTTTATTTGCTTCTTTCAATAACGACTAGTGTATAAACTAGTAAAAGGTCATGATCTATCCCTGCTTATACCCCCAGCACAAATATAGGCTGGGCATTGATGAGTGGCTTGAGGCCAGCTCTGAAGAGGAGTTGGGAGTGGTGGTAGACGAGAAGCTGAACACGAGCAGACAATGTGCGCTTGCAGCCCAGAAGGCCAAGAACCGTATCCTGGGCTGCATCAAGAGAAGTGTGTCCAGCAGGTCGAGGGAGGTGATTCTCCCCCTCTACTCTGCTCTCATAAGGCCCCAGCTGGGGTACTGTGTCCAGTTCTTGGGCCTCCAACACAAGAAAGACATGGACCAGTTAGAATGAGTCCAGAGGAGGCCACCAGGATGATCCAAGGGCTGGAGCACCTCTCCTGTGAGGACAGGCTGAGAGAGTTGGGGCTCTTCAGCCTGAAGAGAGAAGGCTCCAGGGAGATCTTATAGTGGCCTTCCAGTACCTGAAGGGGGCCTACAAGAAAGCTGGGAAAGGACTTTTCATAAGGGCAGTTAATGATAAAACAAGGGGAAATGGGTTTAAACTGAAAGAGGGGAGGTTTAGATTAGATATTAGGAAGAAGTTCTTCACTGTGAGGGTGGTCAGACACTGGCACAGGTTGCCCAAGGAAGTTGTGGATGCCCCCTCCCTGGAAGTGTTTAAGGCCAGGCTGGATAAGGCTTTGAGCAACCTGGTCTAGTGGAAGGTGTCCCTGCTGATGGCAGGGGGGTTGGAACTAGATGATCTTTAAGGTCCCTTCCAATCCAAACCATTCTATGATTCTATGATTTATGGTGGAATAAGCACCTAGTGAGACCACAACATACAGGGCTTGAAAATGATAACTATTTATTCGTGGCATGCTGGATAGTCGCAATAAATTCATAACTGTGCCTTGGCAGACCAGTGCTTCTAGTACAACAGAATTAGCATAATACAGTAGGATCACTGTTATGCCGACTTTAAATGACTAGTTGATTCATAAGTGTCTGACCAGCTGATTAGTGCAGAGGTAGGTTGCCACTGTGCTCCAAAGTATAGCTATGGGCGAACTGTATATGCCCCCTGCAATCAACCATTAAAAGAGTTGTAGCAGTGGAGGTTTAGCGGTTTGACCAAAGACTATGGCCATCAGAAATAAGACAGTTCTGGCTTTCAGAGAATTGGGAGCTCACACTTCATAGGGAACAAGGATAATACTTGTACCGATAGCCAAGTTACCACAAATAATGTCACCGGCAGCATTTGTTCACCATCAGGGCAAGTTCATGAGAACCATTCCAAGTACTACAGAAAAGATGCATGATATTGGGATTTTGAGAAAGTCTCGTCTTTTCTGATTCATGAAACTAAGTCCTTATGTCATAGAGCTTGGCAAAAGAAAGTCTGACTGTACAGTCACAGCTGCAGGAGGGAAGTGGGGTGAGATGCAGTTTCAAAAGTCTTGCAACACCAAGTGAGTGGGTAACGAAACAGCAGATTATTTTTAATCCAAATATTACTCACACACAACGGATTGCTCTAATTTACTCAAGACCACTTAGGAAAGAGGTCATTGAGGCATTATAAATAATTCTCTGAAAACTGTCACAGAATTAAAAGGCAGTAAAAAAAGGTGAATACAGTTTCAGAAAGTATTTATACACAGAAACTGAAAACAAAACACAGACTATGACTGTGATGTTGTATAAAGTCATATATAGTATGCTTGCATCTTGGACACTGTCTGCATTAGTGGCCACCTCAACTCGAAAGAGCTTTAGCAAAAACTATAAAAAGTACAGAGGGCAGGCTGAGGTGCAAAAGAAAGATTTAAATAGTTTAAGACCACTTTGGAAAAGAAACTACTGCAGTGGGAGAAAATAGAGTTCTCTGTATTTTGGTGGTTGTAAAGAGTACAAATAGGTAATGATTATTTATCATTTTTCATACTACAAAAGTATGTGTCATCCAACACAATTATCAGATGAGAGCTGAGAACACACACCACCACCATATATTTTGAAGAAACATAATGTTAATTATGAAACACATCTGACCAGGATATTGTATAAACCAAAGCATAAGGGTTCAAATAAGAAGACAAAATCCATGCCTATTAAATGTGGTGGTCTGCTTGTAAACTGTCTCATGAAGTCCCTCGTCCCTACAAGTTATTGCCATGAACTGAGAGGGAGTGACAAGAAATGCAATGTTTTGTATGGTCTTTCCCAAAAAAATCACTACGTGTTACTCTTAAAAACAGGATATTGTGATAGACAGCCCTTTAGTCAGACCAAGTATGACAGTTTTCATAATTTACACTTGTACATTAGACAAACTGTATGTAAGATTTTACTGCCCACACAATAATTTGGATACTGATCACCACGGTTAATATTATCCATATGACTGTGGCACAGTGAACCCAACACCTATGCAAGGCTAATTACAAGTGGTTTTGTACACTGTGGTTCTGTGGCTGTGGACCTGATATTACAGTCACAGCTGGGCTGAGCCCAGGCAGTGAACCATCAAAGGATGCTTTCTGTGCTCACATTCTGGCAACACAGAGTGATGGAGGATAATAACATTCTTGAATGTTGGCATGTAACGGTGTGGGAGCTTAAAGGCTACTTTCAAAGGCACTCTGTTTCAGCAGTACCTCTGCTGTTCTCTTTCCCCTATCAGTGCTTTCCTTTTGAGGCATGTTGCAGCACAGACTGCATGGGCTATACAGAGGTGGGATTTGCTGAAAGTAATTAACATTCTGTTTTTAATAAAGATTTAGAGGTTTTGGGTAATAGGAAATCCATGGTGCAAACATTCCTTAAAGAGTTATGAGGACTTTCATAAGGGCAGTTAATGACAAAACAAGGGGAAATGGTTTTAAGCTGAAAGAGGGCGGGTTTAGATTAGATATTAGGAAGAAGTTCTTCACTGTGAGGGTGGTCAGACACTGGAACAGGTTGCCCAGGGAAGTTGTGGATGCCCCCTCCCTGGAAGTGTTTAAGGCCAGGTTGGATGAGGCTTTGAGCAACCTGGTCTAGTGGAAGGTGTCCTTGCTCATGGCAGGGGGGTTGGAACTAGGTGATCTTTAAAGTCCCTTCCAACCCAAACCATTCTATGATTCTATGATTCTATGATTCTATGATTCTATGACTCTACAAGTAGTAATGGTATGATAGAGTAACAAGTAGTGGTATGTAGCTTTATTTAGACATACTGTTCTCTCCTGATGGGATTAAACCATTCTAGGGATTTTCTTTTTTTTTTAATTTATTTTTTAAAATTTTACTTAAACACTCTTAAACACATTTTGAGTAATGTTGTTCCTCAGGAAGTCTCTTCTTGCTTTTTACAAGTATGAATCAATAAAACAGCTCACAAACTTAAGCAAGAAGATATCTGATTATTTGCCAGGTAAGATATCTAGTGCTGTAGAACAATGTTTCTATCAGTCCACTCCATGTACTGTATCTAGAATTTCCCATTTACTCATATTTCTCCCTAGAGCTTGTTTATAGGCCAAATTTATTTAATTTTTGAGTAATGTTTCCTGAAATAAATAAACTGTGTCCTTCAACTGTCCCTTGCAGTTAATTATGTAAACTGGGACAGCTATTCTTTGGCCATTTTATAGAACACTGAAACTCTCATCTGAACTAGGCCACTAACTAATTGCTATGCACAGGAAACAACGCCACATTATTTCTGAAACCCCGTCATCATTGTCCTGTAACTGTAAATCCACAGTAGTGGTGAATTACCTTGTGCATAACCACTTTAAATCAGAAAATTTGCTGCTTAAACAAAGTCTCTGTTATTTCCCTTTTTTTTTGGCATGACAGAAAATAATATTAGATATTTTTACAAATTAAGTTTCAGAAGAAATAATCTTAACATTTTGAAAAGACATAATGCTATTTGGAAAATATTGTCAAAACTAAAAATGACCAGGTTAGTTCACCTTCAAAATACTGTCTCAGAAATACGGCATCTTTTTGGATTTTTGATATGGCAACTTATTTTATCTGTGTAGGAATAGAGCATTGCTATTCTTTGTTAGGCATTTGTTAGCTCCATATTAAGAATTTAGGGCATGCATAACCACTGCATTAAAGCTACAGTATCCAGACCTCTGAGAGGGCCTCTATAGAGCTGTATAGAATTTGGATGACAAGGTGAACAGATCTATCAGTGAATAAACACATGTGGCATTAACTGCTACTACCTGAGTAATCACAAGACTGAGAATGACCTCAAAAGTGGTTGGACAGAAATGTTCTTTATCCTCTAGTGAAGTGTGAACTGAAAAGAATCATCTCTGGGGACTACTCATGAGCCCTTACTCAAGTGTTCTCTTTTAGGTGCTAAGCTTGGTAAAATGATAAACAATATTATTTTTCCCTTATGTTTTGTACTCATGCTGAAGCTGTCTAGTTCTTTTACAGATATTTACAACTAGGCATCATAGCCATCGATGCCCATGATTCCTTATACCTAGTCTAGAGACTCCTGTTAAAGCAGAGTGGTAGCAATTCATGATCTCAAAAACTTTTGCCTCATTCTTCTTCCCTCTTGATTTAGCTGATTTTTATTTTTAAATGGTCTTGTCTAAATGATTTATACATAAAAAAAAAAAAACCTAAGCATGGTTGGAATCTCATGCGCTAAACCTCCTGTGCTTTGGCAAGTGAACTGCGTGTAACGGACCCCACACAGCTTCCTTTGCATCAGGAAGGGTTTCTGATGAACTAGGATTTGTGCTTGAGCTTCTGCCAATATTTTTGTCAGAAGGTTTGTTTTTAACATTGCTAATGATTTGTAAAACCAAATTGAGTTGTGGGACAATCTCCAAAATATTTATGGTAATTAGCACGTGGAAAAGAAAACATCCTTCACAGGCTCCCCAGATCATCTGCCCTTGTATAGGAGAGGAAGTGGTTAAAAGAGGAAAACTTCTGAGCATGCTTTGACAGTTGCTAAGCCACTAAAATTACTGTGCCAGACATAACCATGGAAGCAAACAATGAAAGTGCACTCCCTAATACTGTTACAAAACTATCCTAAAGGTGCTGAAGTTGTTTGGAATTATGTCTGTAATTGGCAAAGTTGAAATAATTCACTCCGTTTATATAAACAAGGGAACGAGTCTCGCAGAGTTACCACTCTTATTGCTGGAACATACATCTGATACAGTAATTTAAGTAAAAATGCTGTTTGGGCCCTTTTTCTAAATCCTATTATTCCTAGCAAGACAGCAAACTCTGAGTATTAAGATACAAATCATACATAAAGTCCTAGTCATTTCATTTTGGCATTGAATAGTCTTCAACTCCAAATTCATTGTTAGCGCAACTAAAATGAAGCCAAGAAAAATCTTTTCCAGGACACTTAACCAAACAGCCTAAAAACTTTTAATTCTAGTCTCTGAAAACTTCTTCCACATATTATCTCTAAAATATCCGAGATGGAAATACGTGTGCACATCTAAATTTCTAGTAGTAGTGTTAAATGAAGGTATTTGCATTAGTGATGAAAAGATAGCACTGTCAAGATTTCCTATCTTTCAGATAAGCAGGCTTAGGAATCTAGAAATATTTTACAGTCCTCATCACCAGCCAGTTCAGGACATTAATTTGAAAAGGATATTTCAAGGAAGATTTGCTTCAAGTGTTTTCTATAGTTTGAAGAGAAGGAATGTGATTTTCCACACCTTTATGTAGGTCATTTAACTCACTCCAGAGTGTCTGTGTATTCAAAATAGAAACATTTTGGGCCACCTTTGCAAATCTATGACTGCTCACTTTAGATCTGTTCTTGTGTCATTGAGTGACAACTAAAGCAATGAATAGTTAGGCCTCTACAGTTTGATTTTTTTTTTTTTTTTTGTAGAAATGGGAAAATTCTAAGAAACTCTGCACTATTTGGACAAACACTTTAAAAAAGTTCAGATGCTTACTTTGAGCATTATTTAATCTCCTGAGTCATAAATTGGGTCAGAATATCTTCTGAGAACATGCTGCAGTGTAGCATATATATTTTATTTGCCTTGTGCTAGATTTACTGTAATAAGAAGGGCATGGTCTACAAGTCAAAACAGTAACACTGGGATGTGTGAGAGTTAAATTCTTATTCTACCCCAGGCATACTGTGCAACACAAATAAATGTCTATATAGGCATACAACTACGTTTAACTGTCTCTCCCTAATTTACAGCTGTCTTGAAAGCTGATGGGAGTTCCTAATGGTACCATGTACATGCGGATATTCTCTCCTAGTGCTTCAACACTGGACTATGCAATGTCAACTAATAAAAACTGCAACAGGCTTTTTTACTGTTTTATTATATTTATATATATTTTATGTATATGTTATACTGAAATAATTTTAGTATTTCTATGAATCTGGCACTGGATTCTGAAATTGTGGAGTCTTAAGGTATTTGCCACCAGTGGTTGAAGTTAAACAGTTCAATTAAATTTAAGACATGTAAGATAAAAACCCTTGCAAGAAAGGAGTAAAGTGTGAGGGGCACGAAGACAGTTCTGGGTAAAAATCCCACTGGCCAAGCAGATACACACCTAAGTAGAAAAGAGACAGAAATAGAGGAGCAAGATCACAGACAGTTGGTCAGTTCATGAGGAGGAACAGTCTTTTGTAGCTGTGATGAAATTCCTGTAGAAACGCCTGCATGTTCAGAGAATTTGTCATTTTCAGAAGCGTACTACCCACAGAATCACATAACAGTCCAGGCTGGAAAGGATGCCTGAAGCTAATCCGGTCCAATGTCCTGTTCAAAACAAGTCAAGCTTCAAAGCCAGACAGGGTTGCTCAGGGTCTTGTCTTGTCAAGTTTTGAAAATCTCCAGGCATGAAACTCTTCGACCTCTCTAGGCAGCCTGCTCCAGTGCTCACCACCCTGCTGGTGGAAAATATCACGCTTAAGTCCAACTGGACGTTCTCCAGGTGCACCTTGCTACTGCTGCCTGCTACTTGGCATTGCACTCCTCATCTGCGACAAGAGCCTGGCTCTGCCTTCTCAGGAACTGCCTGCCATGCCAGGGTGCTGTGGGGGCTGAGGGCCTGGGGGCTCCCCATGTGGGCCAGCATGGCAGGGTCCCACCAGCCAGGGCTCGTCCCACCATCCCAGTGAAGGAGGAGGGCAGGCTGGGGACAGCCTGCGCCCAGGTCTGCTGCGGTGCTCAGGCCGGTCTGAGGTTGAGCTGGGAATGTGAAGCAGGGTCAGGCCCGGTGAGGGTGACCAGGGTCAGACACAGCCCCGTGATTGCTGAGTGAGTCCATAGCGACGAGGCTGGCTGAGGCCAGGCTGGGAGGTCAGCCTGCGGGGGGTCAGGCACTGTGGACAGACTCAGCCATGGCTGCGGTGGAGCTGGGGACTGGCACTGCTATGGTGTCATCGGGGCAGTGACCGATGGCCTTGAGGGGCTGAAACAGGTTCCTCGGCCATGGGCAGGGTGGGGGGAGCCCTGGAAGGGTAGGTAGGGACAGGCAGGGCTGTTGGTGACCTCAGAGTGCTGGCACTTCAGGCATTTCAAAACCACCATTATATTCCTCTCTTAACTTCAGAAGCGCATTGTCTAGTCTAAAGTAAAGTTTAAAAAAAATATATCTTTGTGTTACAAACAACACTTTTGGATCATATATTATCAAAATTAAAATTAAACAATAACCTTGTACTGCTTATGCTGCTTAATTTTTGCTTCTCCCTCGGCTTAACTAACTAAAAACATGACTTCCAATGATCAAAAAATGAACTTCATCTTCAAATTACCAAGCGCAAGCCAGGATTGCTAACGCTACTGTAAAATGTTTACGTAATAGAGACTTTAAAAATGCTTCAGTTCTATTTTTAAATCATTAAACAATTCACCTTTTTTAAAGCTAACCTTGTGTCTCTGCCAAATTTGATTTGATATTGCCAACTCATTTAGTCTGCATCAGTGCAGGAAAGACCCGGGGTTACATCAGATCGCGAGCCCAGCAGGAGTTAACGGTGTTGAACTATTGCAAAAAAAGCAAACATTGTGCTGAGAAATATAAAGGGAATTGCCATCAGTAAAACATGTGAAGTAAAGCTCTCAGTCGATTCAGGGCTGGCAAGGTCTTCTCTGGAGTACCATGATCCTTAGTGAGCACCCAACAGCGATCATCAGTTGGTAATAGATCGACTACAGATCCTGATAGGCTAAGTCAGACATGAATTACAAGTACCACCCTAAAAAAGTAGTTAATTGGCTATTTTCATCAGGACATAGGAGTTCCCTTTCTCTTCTTCCAAACCAGTAGCCCTGGAAGCTAACCTGTGCCACAGCAGGACATGGAGATCCCCGACTCAACAGTGGTTCAAACAATGGTTCAAGGGGGTTCAAATCCTCTGATCAGACTCAACAGTGGTTCAAACAACGGTTCAAGGGGGTTCAAATCCTCTGATCACCCATAGCCTGACACAGGGACATTTCCCAAGTTCCATTCTTAAATATTTAAGCTGAGTCAGTAATCTTAATTAACTACTTCAGCAACAAGGAAGTTGCTTTCCTGTACTTTTCTTACTGTTGGTTTGTCAAATCAGATTGTGAAGCCTCATTTATTGGAGCTTTTTCACACTAGGTTGAGACACGAAGGTACACTAGATGACCAATGTTCCTTCTAGTCTTTTTTTTTCTAGGACGCTTTCAAGTAGAGCTCTTCATACATCCACGGTACATCTGGGGAGATTTGAGAGACAAGAAATTACCAGCAAGTTTCAAATTAATTCATAAAACTATAGAATATAAGGGGTGGGAGGACACTGTAGGTATAGGTACTTCTAAAAAATCATGGGTAAGAGTTTTAAAAGTGCACCATATAGGAACTGTTTGAGAAATAGAAATTAGGTGCCTGCCAGAAGGGCAAAGCCACTGTATTTTCTGTCAGAAACACCTTGATAACATACGATGCCCACTACTCATTTATCTGAATGTGGGCTAATACTTGCAAAGATATCTGTATCACGTACACAGCCATAACAAAATAATTTTGCCACTTACAAAGCCTTTATTTATGTTCTTATAAGACAGCTTCATTGTGCAATGCAGTCCTCTTTTGGAATAACCACCTCTGCAGATGTAACTGCTGAACATTACTCCTTTGGCCCATTTACAAATGTTTTTGTGGTTCAAATACTGTGGGGTCCTGAAAGAGTCACTCTAAAATTCATCTGACTCAAAGATACTCTGCAAAGGTGATATAAATGCACAACTAAATTCGCAGAAGGTTATAAACACTAGCAAGGAAATCAGACTTGGACAAATAAATCCCTACTAATCCCATTAAATGCTCAAATGTTCCAGGCCTCAAGTGGACTTCTACAGGTGACAGGAGACAACACTTTTTCTTGTTTCTTTGGTCCTCTTTTTGAGCCGAAAATGTCTATTGCCATTCTCACAACTCAGGGACACACGTATCCTAACAGATAGTTACAATTTTGTTTTTATTAGTGTTTGAACATAACAAACGGAAATAAATTCTATTTTTAGGAAGATGGGGAGGAGTACATATGTACCTAAAACACTGAAGTAAACAGTTTCTGAAGTCTGATTACACACACAGACACACAAAAAATCCAAACGAACTTCACCTGAATTAGCTGTTTCATTACACACCTTTTATAGCTGGGGTAAGGTGAGTTAGGACAAGTGCTTAGCAGGAGTCAGCCCTCAGAACAGGTACTCACAGTGCTTGCAATGACTTTTGGCATAAATCAAAGAGGGTTTTTTTATAGACAGTGTTGTAACATGAAGATACAAATTACATCAGTACACATTGCACTGTCTTGGACAAAAACAGTGCATTTAGGTGAGCATTCTATCAGACTGGTTTCAGGGTACACACAAAGAAAGGAAAAAGGATGTTTCTATTTTGCTTTTTATTTTTATCATGAGTAAGAAGGACCTGAAATGCTACCCTGATATCCCTGATACCTATTGAAGGTAATATTCAGGACTTGGGCAGGTCGATATTCAGCTATCCAGACAAATCCAAGGAAGGCTAGATAATTAGTCACAAAGACTCCAGGTTTATAGTTTGTTCAAAACTTTTTATTAATATTGCTTTCCATAATACTTTCTGAGATGGAGAAGTTTATTTACTGAATTTTCTGCTGACTTGCTAATCACATTTCCAAAAATACAGACATGGAAGCCTTTCAACTTTCCTTTGTTAATTAACCCCAAATGAACTTTTTGGAGCTACTTAACAGGAAATTCAGGAAAGGGCAGATTCTGTGGAAGACTTTTAAAAAAAAAAAAAAATAAAAATGAGGTAGTAGAATGAATACCAGGCCTACAGATTAAATGTGAAGAGGTAAATTTAAAAGAGCTGCAAAATTTTGTTCTGTGTGCTGCTGCTTGACAACAGATAGCAAAACCCTCTATCCTTAGAGTATTTTTCTAGCCATGCATTTCAAACTGTAATTTCTCTAGCAGCACTATGGTATCCATATGGAAATCAATCCTGCTTACACACATGGATTTAGAGGAAAAAGCCACAGCGATACAGTACACAAGGGACTGCATACAAACAGCTTCAGAACATGCCGCAAGCCAGTGTTGGGGACAGCGGTACCACCCAGCTGGACACCTGCTCTGCCCTCATCCTCTCCATCCCGCCCAGGCGTAACCCCGAACAGCACAGCTGAAGCCGGTACGCTGCTCCCCCCACCCCAAAGCTCAGGAGATCAAGCAGGTGCTCCGGGCTGTACCAAGCCACACAGCCCAGCTCCATGGCTGCATTCCCTCGTTATTTCGCAGTAGAAGGGCAGTGGAAGTTGGTTGCTAGCAAAGCGCGTGGGCCCAGCTCCTGCGTGTGGCCGAGTCCAGGGGGTTCAGCTGGGGCTGGCGGTCCCACCCGGG
>NW_010322739.1:0-26146 GCF_000700745.2 Antrostomus carolinensis
GATCCGTCCCAGCGGTGCGGCTGGGGGAGCCACCGAAGGGCGCTGTGCCTCCTCGCCCAGCTGCGTGCCCAGGTTGCCTAATCATCCCCTCCCGCCGTTCTGCAGTGTGCTGTGGCCCTCGGCGTGCTGTACCCAAGCTTTGAAGCAGTCTGAGTGTTGCCAGAGTGAGCTCTGAGCAGGTGAAAGCCAAACGAGCCACTGGGTCAAGGAAGTTGATGGATGTTAAAGTGTATTGCTGAAGGGTGTGACAACTCAAAAGATGCTGAGCAGTCTGAAAAACAAATTATGGAAGGCAGACATGAAAGCAGGGCCCGCTGCAGCACAGCACTAAGAGAAGTGTGTATGATTGTAGAGGAGGTAAGGATGCTGCTTGGAAGCTAAAGAGTCTTCGTGCAATTAGTCATCAGTACAAAGGACACTGACAAGAAATCCAAATTAGACATTTGTTGTTGTGACTTCCAGTGTTGGAATAAAGTAGTTGCTCAAAAGCAAGAAGGTGCAGGTTCTGAAGGACTTTATTATATAAAGTTAGATGTGCTGCAAAGGAAAATACACATTTTAATTAAAAGCAGAATGAAGGGTAGGACCAAATTCTTTTTGCTCATTCTGGGAAGTGTCATGGAATTATGGGCCAAAGGCTGCAAATTCGAACCAAGTGAACCGAAATTTTAAAAATGCAGTACTAATGCATGCAGAAGACTGATAATACACCCCCTGCTCAGCATTTGCAACAAAAGTGGTGTTCCACTCTGAAAATCATTGCAGGACAGTGAACTTACTCATTTCATTGATGCAGAAAACAAAGGGTGAGCACTCTGTGCATTACAAGTAAAATTTGTCTCTCTTAGATATTTTGGAATTCCCTGAAAAAACATGTTTTTGCTAAGGAATTAAAATCTGTTTTCACTATCTGAAGTGCACTGGGTTCTCAGGCCTTGCCTTGTAAAGGCCACATTCACTTTAACCTTCCCTTTGCTCTAGCTTGCAGTGTGTGATGTACTGCTGAGAGCAAGAAACCTTTCCCAGAGTGTGGCTTCAGCTTCGACACTCTGTAAGTTGTGCTGAAGTCTGACCCTGGGATCCATGTTTGACAGACAAGTAACTTGACCTGGAGCTGCTGTTAGAAAACGAAAGAAACCAGCTGCTCTCGTGTTGGAAATCCGCCTTTGCACGTGACAAGCAGAAATCTGGTGATGGCTCCAGCAAGAGTAGATGCCTAAAGTAACTCAGGAGGAGTACAAGCTGGAAGAGAAAACTGCATGGAGTTCTGCTCTGCAGCTTGTGGAATCGGTACGGCGCTGGTGGTGGTTCGCTAAGGAGAGAGTGCCTGAGTAGTAATATCTTTTCTCAGTTTTGTGAGATAGTAGTCCTAGAATCACAGAATGTCAGGGATTGGAAGGGACCTCGAAAGATCATCTAGTCCCATCCCCCTGCCAGAGCAGGAACCTAAATGAGATCACACAGGAAGGCGTCCAGGCGGGTCTTGAATGTCTCCAGAGAAGGAGACTCCACAACCTCCCTGGGCAGCCTGTTCCAGGGCTCTGTCACCCTCACCGTAAAGTAGTTTCTTCTGAAGTTTAAGTGGAACCTCCTGTGTTCCAGCTTACACCCACTGAACCAAGACTATGTCTTACAGGTCGTGGAACTATTGATAAATAAACCCACTGGTATCTTGCTCTTCATTTTCTCAGCAGTTCTCTGTACCAGGGGTGCCCCTTACACTGGGGACAGCGGAGTCCATCCTCAGAAGGACATAAAAACCCTCTGCCTCTTTTGGTGTCTCCTTTCCCTCTTGTGCTCAGCTTGGCCATGCATGTGCCGACAAGGCTGGCACCACAACACACCAGAGCAGGAGGGTGCTGCCCCTGCATGTATCATGGTCCGTCAGGGGAGGGTGTCTGTGCTTTGCCAGTCTTTCCATGTTTCTTCCTTCTGTAGGTATCTCAGAATTAATCGAGAAATGAAATAAAATGTCTTTTATGAGCCTGTAATTAATCCTGTGTCAAAGAGATGGGATTTCACCTACATTAGAGGTGTTAGCAGTGTTGCAACTGATGATCTGAGAAGTGGAATGTCTTCCCCTTGGGTCAATGTAGCTGGGCCACTGTTGGAAGAAAGAGATGGTGCAGTGCAGCTGCCTAACGGCAGGGCAGCGGTGAGGACAGAGCCTACGGACACTGCAGGCAGCATCGCGTGGAGATGTCACAGTGAGGATAAAAGGCTCCATCTCACCAACCATATAACTCAGCTTCCTCAGGTGGCTTCACCTGCTGTACGGGGCCACACTTAAAAGAAAGAAGGGAACCTGGGACAGAAACAAGATAGTGTGAGAAGAGAGGGAGAGGGAAGAAGACCCTTTAACAGAAATGTCAGTACAGCTAGAAAGGTGGGAGGGGAGACAGGAAACAACAAAGTAAATGAAACATGACAGAAGGGCTCTCCAGAGAAAAGCAGGAATCGAAGGCAGAAAGCCATGTAGCTGCTCATTATTGCATATTTAGTTTTGCCCAAGTCTAAATGAGGACATTTGCAGGACTCAGGAGAGGAGAACACAGCTTGGGTGTGTTCCTGGCCTTTCCACATACTCTCTGCTGCTGGAGGGTTGTTCAGGTTGGTGACTTACTGCAGGTTACTCCCCACCCCTGACTTGCTTAGATCTAATGGGTTGAGTGCTGCCGCAGCCCCTCCTCTGTTTTGGTCTGCCTTCTTGAGCCCTGTGTCTTCACTGGGATGTCAGCTAACATGGTCAGGAGAAAATGGTGCCACCCAGATTTGGTTTGGAGATAAAGAGATGGGGGGGGGAAGGAGGTAGGGAAGCAGCCAGTTTTAAGAGAGGCAAAGGAGAAGAAAAAATGGTGGTGAAACAAAAAGACTGCAATGCTTGGATATTAAAAAAAAAAAAGAGAGATTAAAGCAAACACAGAAACACATCCTGGGGGTCAGGACATAAAGTACTTAATGCACTCACTGGAAAATAGCACCTTCCTGTTGCCAGTGCCCAGAACTCTGGTTTAATTAAAGAGGTACCTGGAGCTCCAGGCCAGTGCACAGAACTTGGTTTCTCAGGAGATTTTGCTAACGGTGCGTGCGTAGGCACAGTCAGTGACCCACAGCCAGCAAGCCCTCTGAACAATTTTACCAGCTCTTTGGAAAAAGGCACAACCATGAGGAAAGAGAATCAATTTAAGGTGTAACATCAAAAAATTAATCAGAGAAGGCAACTCGTGTCCACTAGAACAGAGCAGTAGTTAGTAATCTCATCTCCTCTGCTTCCATGCCTGTACTTTGCTAATCACCATGGTTATATAAGCAGATCTTATCAAAGATCCTTAATTGTAGCAACCCCAGTAAATGCTGCACAGCACAGCACAGAGATGGATGAGGTCTTTGTAGCCATAGTCTGCCTGCATATGGGTCTGGGAGAGGAGCAGGGCTGGTGCAAACTGGCTGTGGCTTTGTTTCACATTTTGGGGTGACGTGCACAGACATGAAGGACCATGCCACCAAGCACAGACCCTCTCCGCATCCTCCAGGTCACTCCCAGTTGAGCGCTGGTCACCGTCGGTGGTGTAAGGGCACTGCTTTGATGCTGTGAGTTAAGGTACATTTAACTAGTCTGGTATGAGGGGCAGTCAGTGGGGAAGGATGAATGGGAGAGGAGAGGAGAGGAGAGGAGAGGAGAGGAGAGGAGAGAAAGAAAAGAAAGGAGGAGAGGAGAGGAGAGGAGAGGAGAGGAGAGGAGAGGAGAGGAGAGGAGAGGAGAGATGCTAAACTGAAGAACAGTATTAGAGACACAACGCTGCAGAGACTGCAGAGCATGGATGAGAGATTTGGGTGTCTTCTGGAAACTTTTCCTTGGAGAGTTTTTGAGATCCAACCTGTGATTAGGAGCACTGCTGATTTGCTAGCGGTTGCTATTAGAGAGTGACTTACAATTGAAAAACAGGAAAATTAATAAGTTTTAGTACTTCTGAGTTCAACACATTACTTGATGTTGTGTTTAGCGCTTTCGTCCAGCAAGCTGCTACGCAGTCTAGGGTCAAGGCCCTCGTTAGACTGGTTCCTTTATATAAAGGGCCCTCTCTCCCTGCCCAGATGAGTCTACAAGCTAGACAAAAATGCCATCCTCTCCCTTTACAGAGAAGGCATAGAAGTCAGGTGATCTTCCCAACAGCAAGATGGACAGAAGTTCAAAGTCAGGATAAGCATTCAGAAACAGCCTTGGCAGTTCAGACAGAGGGTTCACCAAACCCAGGCTGACAGGGAGGAAGGTCTTACATCCAGCCTCTGCAACCTCCAAACAGCGCTGTGGAGGCACCTCTCCACACTCATGCTGCTGTCGCTCTGTCTCCTCGCTCACACACCAAGCGGCAGGACCTCTGACCTGGCAGTGAGGGTGAAGCACCTGAGCCAGGAGCACAGACCTGGTCCCACAGGCTGGGGGCAGAAGGGGGAACATTCTGCACGCAGAGGTGAGCCCTGGTGTCTTTGTGGCCTCCCCTCATTCATGCCAGGACGGAGACCTCAGCACACAAGTGCCTCCAGTGCCCAAGGCTGCAGCTTCACTTCTGGCTCCTCCAGAACCACTGTTTGAGGCTTGATTTTTTGCTCCTCGTTTGCACTCTCCTTATCCAGGTGCAAATAACTTGATTTCTCACTGTTTTCTTCGACACAGCCCTCTAGCCTGCCTTGCTAAGCAAGGATTTAGGTTTTGTTAAGGACGTGTTCTAGCCTGACCCTGAAGAGAAGTCAGTAGAGACAGTAGCGGTACTGATCTGGCACCCAGAGCACACAGAGCGTGAAGGTGGTTTTCCCGAGGGAAGCCTCATCCCTTGCCCTCTGGCCGTGCTGACCCCAGTGCTTTCCCTAAATGTGGGCAGTTTGGTGGCATCACTGTGGCTGTGGGGGGATGGCATCTGAAAAAGAAGGAGAAAACCCTTTTTTCTTCCTGCCCCTGTGGATGTAATCCTGGCTCTCCTGTCTCAGACCTCCTTTCCCAGTCTTGAGAAGTGCTGCCCCAGGGCTGTCTCTGATCCACCTCACCCCTGTCCCATGCCCCAAAGGCCAAAAGGATTGACTGGAAAGTAATCAAAGTCCATCTGACAAGCAAATCCAGCCGCTCTTTTGAGGGAAATTCTTCTCTGTGCTGTCCGGGGCAGTTTGGATGAAGCATTTTTTGGGAGAAGCTGATCTCTTTTGGACCCTTCTGAGTACTCTTGGAAACCTTTGGGTATTGCTTGCTTGCTGCCCCCGGGGACTTTGTGGCAGTCAGAGGACTGGGAGGACAGCAAGGCAGTAGAAGTAGAGTTTGGTGAAAACCTTGGCAAATCTGGAGGAGGGAGCCCCACTAGTCACGCTGCTGTGTTCTGTGGCAGGAAGCCCATCACAACTGTTACCTGACCTGGCCTTGGCCGGAGCACCGGGGGCCCTCCCAGCTGCCTGGCAGTGGGAAGCAGTTCCCTGGGGTGCGGCACTGGGTGTGCAGCAGGAGCTTGTTGATAAGGCTGAAGGGCTCATTCATGCACGTTCCCAGGCTGCTACCAGCTCAGTGCAGGTGACTGTGTGCACAAAGGTGCCAGCAGCAGCGGTGAAACGTCTGCAGGTCTTCCTGCCAGCAGTTGTAGCAGCATAGTGGTGGAGCACAGGCCGGTGCAGAGGCTCTTCAGTGGCTGCACAGTTATCAGGAGGGATGGGTCTGTCTGCATTAAAAATGCTGAGGATACCCTCCCTGTCTGGAGGAGGGTGCGCTGCCTTCTGGCAGGCGGCAGCAGATTGCTAATGAGTGTGTGTGCCTGGCAAAAGAATAGGCATATCCCCAAGAGAGAGGAAGAGCAGGATATGCATAGACGAGCTGCCCGGTCTCCCCAGGTACGCTCTCAGCCTCCAAGTTTCATCAGCTCATGGGACCTTCTGAGGCTTTAGTGGTTAGTCAGTTTAGTACCCCTTGTTATATCTCTCCTGCAAGGACTTGTCTAGTGCCCCTTGAGCCCATGCAAGCTCTTTGCATATGCTGTCCTCTAGAAAGAAGCTTGCAGATCTGCTATCTCCATTGCATCATTTTGTTTGTTTTCAGCCTGGCTCCAGCTGGCTTCATTTGGTTATCGTTTCCTGATACAGCAGGAGCTTAGCTAGCTAACATTAGTTCAGCCATGGTGTAAGGGGCAGGTTTCCCTCCACCCCTCCCAGTGCTTATTTTGTTCCATCTCTCCTACTTGCCTGACTGCATGGTAAGCGGATTGAACTTGCTCAAATGGCAGGGTTAATAAGCTGAATCATTTTATCTTGCAATCAGAATTTGCAAGGGGAAATGAGGCTGCACTGCACAGATGGGAGCTAGGCAGAAGGAGGGAGGGAAAGCAGGAATAATAGAATGGAAGGGGGAAGATGGAGTGTAAGGCTTCTCCCCTTCTGTAGCAGCAAAGTTGCTCAGCTCAAGCCTGTCGTGGGACTGTACCTTCACAGTGGAGCTTTTTTATCAGCAAATGTTAGACCTAAAAATAGTAGGTATTTCTGCCAGTGAAGTAGAGCAGGAATATCAGAGCGAGCTGTTGTAGATGGTGGTGAGGGGGTGACCTCCTGCATGTTCCCTTTGCTGTCTGCAGTTGAACTGTGCTCACATCTCCATGTTCACAAAAAACTGAGCGTGCCAGATTTATCCTGAAATACACTTACAGAAGATGTTTTCTTAGAAGAGCCCAGTCATAACAGCCTGTAGGCACAATACACCTACAACAAGCTTCCTGCTTCCCTTCGTCAGACAAACCTCCCACCAAATCTGTCAGGAGCTTTCCTGGGCCAGAGGTGGGTAAGAAGAGCAGGTGAACAGGCTGTTCCCATCACCCTGTGGCATGTGTACTCAGTGGGTGCTCTAGAGCTTCTCTGCATCACCGCATCCTGTGGTCTAGTAAAGAAGCAGCCTGACATGCAGTGATGGACACCTCCTGACAGCAGACGTGCTTGCTTTCCATGATGCCCCCATGAAATAATTCCCTGACTCTGAAGGGCCTGGGGATGACCGGGTGAAAGCCACTGCTCTAAATGATGGATGCAGAAGCTCCCGTGAGCCTTCATTTGCTTTGCTGGGGCTCCCTCCGGTGGCCTTCAGCTAGAAGGACTCACCCAACACAGTGAATTTGGCAGAAACGGAGCTGGATGTAACCCAGGACAGTGTTTCCCAGGATGACCGTGCTGCCGGCATGAGGTGCTCGGGGTGGGCATTGAGGGGACAACAGAGCACGTCTCATGGCCCAGTGCAGTGTGGCGAGTGACCCCTGTGCTCCAGAAGCAGGAGAGTCGCTTCAACAAGGTGGTGGTGGGCCCAGGTTCTCCTCCTGCAAGCCCCAGCAGCCTGGGCAGGAGACCCAGGCTGCTCCAGTATGCACAGGTTAACCATGCAGTTAGTTTCTTTGGAGTCTGCCTCTCCTTCTGCAGCGTGGCCTCTGGCTGGTGTGGCTGCAGCATGGGTGCTGCTGCCCTGTCCTCCCCTGGGACCCTCCCCGAGGTGCAGCGAGCCCCTGGCAATGGATGGTGTGCAGGGGAGCTTGTGTTGCCACATCTCTGCTGGTGTGTGAAACAAGGCACCATGGGTTGTGCTGCCTGTGTTTACCTGAGTACAGGGGAGCCTGATGCAACATTTGGGAGGTGTGGAATCTTGAGGGGGACAGAAGATGCCTGTGAGGGGACTTGAATGTGGGATCCACTTTGGAGGGGGGAGGGATAACTTGGGAAAGGCTGCCTGACCCTATACTGGTGTGGGAGCGCTCACCAGACCAGCTTGAGTTGTGAGGTGACATCTCTGAGGAAACTCCTGGTGCAGAGAGAGGAGCAGGAGGGTAGCAGGGAGGCCCTGAGAGGGGATGGGAATGTGACACCTCAGGAGCTTGTGGGAGGAAAATGGGAGCCCCTTGCCTTGTGCGGCGTGCCTGGCCTAAGAGGCTGTGGCGTGTGAGCTCTGCTTTCCCGGCTCCCTGCGGCATCAGGCAGCCCCTCTGGAGGCAAGTGAGCTGCAGTAGAGCCTGCCTGCAGCCCCTCTTGCTTGAGGGACTGTGGTTTTGCCATGGGCTTTTCCTCAGCTCCCAGGGGTTTGGTCTGTCCTACACAGCTGCACTGCCGATGTATCTGTGCTGTGGTGTGCTCCATCTGCCTTCACACAAATCCTGACATGACAAGAGGTGGGGGCAGCCCTGGTCAGGCTGTCCCCATCCGACATGAGAGAGCCTTAGTTACCACAGGTAAGGAGGCAGAGGAGGAGATTCACTCTGCAAAGGCAATTGCAGTAGAAACCTACCAGCAGTCAGGCTCTGAGGGGTAGCTGGGTCAAACCCAAGCTGTCATTTCTCCACTGTCGCCCTTCACAGGCCAGGTAAGCTGCCACGTGTCTGCTGACCCACGCTGAAATCAAGCTCTGCTCTCTGCATCACATAGGTGCCTTGGAAAATTTTACCCAAAGCCAAGCTGCTTATTTTCAAAGCAAGAAGCTCTGATCCTGTGAAAATATTATTTTCCAATAATGACTTGCAGAATGGCTGATGCAGATCTAATCGATCTGTTTAGTCAGTCTGTGAAAGCACAAGCATCAAAGCTGCTGGCTTTGACTCAGCTGAAGAGCTGTGTTGCCTTGTGTGAATTCTTCTCATTGTTGTTTTAGCCTTTAATTTCAGGGCAGTAACTGCAACAACAGATTTCTTTGCTACCACCTGACTAAAGAACTGGTGAGGCTTAGAAAAAAGGTCACTATTGTTAATGCTAAGTCATTTCCCATCTTAAAGCATTTCCCTGGAGCTTAGCAAGAAATAAATGTTCACAACATCCATCAGAACTGTTTTTTTCAGAGCAGGGGCTCATATCAGTAGTATTTACAGTGCTAGTTTCAGGACTGTAAAGTAGCTCTCTCTGAAATAACACTAGCTCAGTAAGTAACACTAAGGGTGTAAACCTGCTGCAGCAATCCTACGCAACACTGGACAGCTGTTGAAATGTCCCTTAGGTGAAGCACAAACAGGGTCCTGGAAAGGACCTACCTTCCGCCTCTGGATTAGCAAAAGACAAGGGGGCTTTCCCAGCATCCCAGTTTTAGAATTAGTTACACAGCTGACCGATGCTGATTGCTGGAGTAATACTAGACAATTATTTTCCCACAAGATTAAAATCTATTTAAAACAGCCACAGCAAGAGCATTAGTTTCTGCTAACTTGGTTGGTACGAGTTAGTGAGAGAGCTAGAAGGTGACAGTGTCATGAAAAGCGAACCGGAGCTCTGCTAGAACAGGCAGCACAGCTCAGTAGCTCAGCAACTGGCATGAGGCTCCTCAGGCATGTAGCAGTTCCTGAATTAAAGAGGCTCCCCTGTCCCTGCACTGATGCTGCTGAAAGGTTTTTTGGAACAGCTTTCCTGCAGCCCCTGGCACTCATTAGGCTCAGATGCAGGCTGCTGATAGCAGTTCTGTAGTCCATATTGCCTCTTGTTGTATCGAACAGCTAAAAACCTCCCCGTGGACCCGGCGGAGGAGCTTGGGCAGCTGCTGACAGTGGGCTGGCAGCTGCAAAGGGATCTGGGGGATCCCTTGCCTCAGCCTCCTACACCTCGCTCCCCCCCAGGTCCCGCTCTGCAGGCACTCTCCAGCCTGGTCACAGAGAGGCTGCACGGTGGGCTGGGAGCACAATGCAGCAGTGGTCAGGAGACTTTACAGCCATGGCATTGCTGTCCCAATGGGCTGGTCTCGCAGGTCCAGTGATTTTCCAGATCTCATCTATGAGAAAAAAAAAGGCCTGAATTGAATTCCTTTACTCTCCTTAACAAAACGAGATAAAATTACTGCTCATACTTCAAGGTGCACTTAGATTGGAAGGAGCTTGTGGCAAGGGGCTCCCAGGCTCCATTTGACTCCTTGGCTCTGCCTGGGACCCCTACGTGAGCCTGACACACCTCTAGGGAAGAGTTTATTATCCAGAGGTTGAAAGTAGCTGGCTATGACCCGACCTGACATGGGACATTTGAAATTATTTGAAAATGGATGAATTGTTGGCCCAATCAGAGTATGCACATGCTACAGTTTTTGAAAGAAAACAGTAGTGAAAGAAAACGGTGTGAAAAAAACAGTAGTGAAAGAAAACTGTGTGAAAAAAGGTTGTTTTGAAGGAAGTGGCATTTGTGGTGTGTAATCGGGGTGTTCACCCCCTTGAAGTGCATGTTGAGGGAGGCATCTCCGTGCAGTGAGGAGGAATTGCTGGTTTACCTTTGTAAAAGTTGTTAAAACAGGCCACTTTCTTCTTTGCAGTGGCTGAAGGGCAGCAGATACCCATCCAAACCCATTTCTGTGCACTTTTCCACGCATGCTCTTTCTGCCCTTTGTCTCTCTCAACAAATTGGCAGCTACACTGAGCACCCTAAGGCAAGATACATGGCACTTTAATCAGTATGCCAATGCCTACAAAAGAGGCTGCTTGTTTTTTTCCCCATATAAACTGCTTTCCTAAGCAGTCGTCTTCACTGGAATGTCATGGGAATTTTGCTGTACTGTGTTTCTAGGCCCAAAGTGGTTTTAAAGTCACAACTGCAAAAAATGTCCTGTTAGCAGTGCTTGGTTATTGAGCAGGTATATTGATGCAGGCTCATTAACAGCTACTCTTGACTTACACACTCTACTAAACAGCTGGATTAACAAGGTCAAATCATACAGCTGTCATTCTTCACTCTGTTTTGATGTAGTAGATCCTGTGTGTCTGGTCCTGAGCACTCCTACAGTCCGGCCAAAGGCTGTGGGAGAAAAAGAAAATGAAAAATCAGTTCATCTTTCCTGGTGATTCCCCATCCTCAGTCTATTGCTAACTGCGACCAGTCGAGCACAGAGTGCCATCTCCAGCACATATCATTGGGTTGGAGCGGAGCTGGCTTGCAAATAGGGCTCTCTGATTAGGGGGCCGGTGGTGTGCCAGTCCCTCTTCCAGAGCCGAGTGTCTGGGGCATTGCCCTAAAGCTCACCCCTTGCCTGGAGACAGTAGAAATCCGTCCAGCAATGAAGAGCTGCTGGGCTGCAGGGAGGTCTCCACCCATCTCTGACCCCTTCATGCAAAGTCATGATGCTGGATGTAGTGCGGGGTGTGTGTGCTGCTGCTGGGCTAGTGGAGAACTTGGTGCAAAGGTCAGGAAATGCCATGTGCAGGAGAACAGGAGCCTCCCTGGCCATGGATGCAGCAGCCACACTTAGAGAGCTCAGGAGGGCTCAAGCTACACGTTTCAGCTATGGATTTTGTACTAACGTAGGACCTTTAAACTGAGGGTCACATGGCATGGGTTTCTTCTGGAGTCGAGCTTCCCTTCACAGTTGGAAGGGTTTAGCTTTGGCTGTTTGGGCCAGGGAAGTGCACTCAGCTTGAGAAATAAGCATGCAGGGGCAACTTAAAACCTGTGCTTACCTCCAAAGACTGCTGTTGGCTGGAAGGTAGTAAGCTAAAAAGGTGTGAAACTAGGCAGCAGAACCTGTGAAACCTCAGCTCTTTCCTTTGTGCCTTCTTTTTGTTTAGCTAATAATGCAGCTTCCCTCCTCTTGCCTACCTGTGCTGTAGACCAAGTATTAGAAGAATATGGCACATTGCCTGCTGGCTGCTTGGGAAAATCTAGTTGTCTGTGGCCCAGAATGAGCTTGAAGATGACCACTTTGGAAATCAGACCATGGTTTAAGGGTGAAAATAAAAGCTAAGCTCATTTGAAAAGGAGCACCTATGCTTGTCCCTTATGTAGAGAGTAATGTGGATAGAGCAAGCTGATGGGAAGGATGAGATTCCTGACTAACTCAGGTCATCTTGTAGGCAGTTTGAGTGTTGGTGCTTTTCAGAGGTTCAAAAAAGTCTTTTACATTGTGACTGGGAACTCTGGCGATGAACCCGATGAATCCCTTCCAGAGTTGTGCAGATTTTCAGACCCTAGAGCTTTTGCCCAAGTGCTTTGTAAAGCAAAAGCCAACTCTGCAGTGTGGCAACCTATGGGAATAGATGCTAAATGGATGTAGAGCATATTGTGATTTCAACCAAAGACTGCACATTGCTTCTGATATGCTGTGAACACACTGGAAAAACTGTCTGCTCTACAGTTTATAGAGATAAAAAGCACTTGCCAACTGCAGTAAGCCATGGAGTGGCCATGTCAAAACCCTTGCAATAACATTCACTGAAGAAAGGCAGTTTTTTCAGGGCAATGTCTCTTCTGCTTTGTATGGAGATAATTATTACATAGCATTAAAAGGGCTGCTCTTTTACTTATATGGCCTGAAATTCTCAAGCTTTGGGATCCCAAAGGAAGGGGAACAGTTTTCAGGAAGGCTGTCCTCATTTTCTCAAAGGCATTCTCTTTGCTGATTGTTTACTTCTTCAGCCAAGCTGGATCCTTGCAGGTGGAAATAACCCAGCCCCGGGATCAGGGCAGGGAGTTGAAATGAAGTGGCACAGCTGCAGCAGTGCACAGTGGCTGAAGGACTGCCCATTCACAGTTGCAGCAGCCTCTTGAAAGTCTTGTTTTCAGAAAAAAAAGAAACCCCCAAATTCCAGAAGGTGGTAGTGCAAGAGAGGAGAAGCAGAGTGCACAGGGACTGACGTGATGGCTGGTGTTAGCGGTGTGGCTTGGAAGAGCAGGGGGAAGGGTGCTGTGTGCCAGGCTGAGTTGTGAGGCTCTTGGGAATGCTTTTCTGATCAGGAAACATCCCTTTGCCCTCTGTGGATGCTTTCTTTACACCTCTTCTGGGGGGAGCACGGTTGACAGTTAGTAAGTCCAGTAATATAGCCAATGTGGTTGTGCCTGGTTCCCCTTTTTCCCTTTCCAGGGTAATTAGTGCCAATGTCTGAATGTCTTCTTGCAGATAAGACCTTCCCAGCTGGAAAATACTGCCCATCCTAGAGAGAAGCAGAGCTGACAGAGACCCCAGGATATTTTGTTATCACAGGGAAGATTTAATGTCTGCCCTCCTTCTCTTATCCCTCTTACTCTCAGGTCATCCCTGGGATGGGGACTAGCTTCCAACATAGGCTGGGACACTGAAAGAGAATGGCCACAACAAGGCCATAAAAGCAGTCAAATCCTCATGGCCTTCAGGGGATGGTGGCCTGCTTTTTGCTGGAGTGTTGTGAAAAGCAAGCAGTTCTTTGGATGTAATACCTTTTTTAGGTACCCTGGCACAGGATTCTAAAGCAGCACTGGCCTGGAGAGGAAGACTGAACAGCATTAACAGCAGGTTTTAATTGCTCAGCAGTACAGCAATACACAGAGGTGTCCCAGTGAATAAAATCGGGAGTCAGAGGAGAGAAACGGACAAGACTTTGAAGTGAGAGAAGAAGTTTGGACACAGTCAGTCAGTGGCAAAGCAGTGTGTAGCACTAGAAGAGGGTAACTGCTCAGGTATCTCAGTGTGGCTGCAGAGCATTCCTTTTGCAGTAGGTGGAGAAAGAACACCAAGTGTTGGGCAACATTACTTAGTGCAAATTTTTATTTGCTTATCTGCTGGAATGCTATCAGATGCCTCCTGAACTGCTCTCCTACATCCACAGCTGCTCATAAAGTGCATTACTTAAACCTTTATAACTGAGAGCACTGGGTCACTGAAAAGCTCCTCTGTGATCTACAGGTCATTGTGTCACCCTTGTAAGTGAGAAATGTTATGCAAGGACTTTTGTTATTTGCACACTGTGAGTTTAGATTCGGGGCCCTGCATTTAAAAATGATTGCTCTAAATTTCCCTTCTATTATTGCACCCACAGATGCAACTTCCCCCTCTGCACTGCTCTTCCCAGCTGTAATGTATGAAATTCCTTTATTTCTTTTACTCAACAGCTGCAGTGGGCATCTTTCTGTTTGCTTGTACTGTACTTGGTACTCCAGCTGTGTCCTTTTGACAAAATGCATAAAGCATCTGGGAAGGAAAAAACCAAAGGGAAAAGAATGGTCGTTCTAGACTGGAGGTGCCCGGACAGTCTTTCTATTTTAACCTTAATTATACACAGCAGAGCCATGGTTGTTGGTTTTGCATCAACTATCTGAAGTCTCATCCTATCTGCTGTGCCCAAGTCTAACACTTTCCTATAGGTTAAAGTCTGGGCAATGAGGTGCTCTTCAGCTTGATTATCACAGAATCACAGAATGTCAGGGATTGGAAGGGACCTCGAAAGATCATCTAGTCCAATCCCCCTGCTGGAGCAGGAACCTAAATGAAATTACACAGGAAGGCATCCAGGCGGGTCTTGAATATCTCCAGAGAAGGAGACTCCACAACCTCCCTGGGCAGCCTGTTCCAGTGCTCTGTCACCCTCACTGTAAAGAAGTTTCTTCTGAAGTTTAAGCGGAACCTCCTGTGTCCCAGCTCACACCCATTGCCTCTTGTCCTGTCATTGGGCATCACTGAGAAGAGCCTGGCTCCATCATTCTGACATTCGCCCTTTACATATTTATAAACATTAATGAGGTCACCCCTCAGTCTCCTTCAAGCTAAAGAGACCCAGCTCCCTCAGCCTTTCCTCGTAAGGGAGATGCTCCCCTCCCTTAATCATCTTGGTGGCTCTGTGCTGGACTCTCTCAAGCAGTTCCCTTAGTTTGCAGTCTTCTCCCCAGGAGTGTGCTCCAGTCCCCAGTCTGTGTGCTCTATTTACCTAGCAAGATCATAACAGACGTCAAGGGGATCACTGGCTCATGCTGACTCCTTCCCCTGCTCCGGTGATGCAAAGCAGCCATGAATCTGTGGTGCGTAAGAGCTGGGAGAGAACTGCTGAGAGCGGGCCTCGGCGTTGCTAGTGCGCGCTCACAGTGACGCACGCAGCGCCGGCCTCAGCGCTTCGCTCGCCAGCCTATCGCGCTAATCTTTTTGCTGCTAACCTCCACCACCCTCGTACTAATGCTCATCCTCACATGAGTGCACATAAACCCAGCAAGAGGATTTGGGAGCAGCTTAGACAAACGGTTCATTAGGGTCTTTCGCTGCCAAGTGATGGTTTTTTCCTAAGGTTCCCATCGCTGAGCTACTGTAAAAATAAATTCTCCAAGTCACTAAACAGCTGCCACCCTAACAGACTCATCTGGCAGCCAGGCGTAAGGGACAGGGAGGGGATCGTTATCCCATCAAGAGCTAGCTTTTTTGCTCTCTGTTAGGCTGCTGGATGAACAGAGTGGATCCCTTTGAGCCAGGTGGAAGCTGTGATTATTTTGTGTTTCTCCTCAGCACAGGGAGATTTGCAGGTCCTGTGGTGCTGCACAGGTACTTCTGAACCCAGTGGAGGTTCAAAGAAGTTCACCCCCATGGTTGCCTGTTAAAGGACATGCTCCCTGCAGTAGAGTCTGGATGCTGTTTGTGTTGTGTAATTGTGGTATGTTATCTAGTTTAACTTTAAATAACCTAATTGTATGGGTAGCCTGTGTACACAGAGTACCTGGTGGAGAATCGCGTTGGTTTCAACCTCTGTAGTACCAACCGGTCTCTTGATGCCTCTGACTCTCTAACCTGAATCAATAACACGACTTGCCTGCCCAAACCCCCTTTTAGATCTGATACTGCCTTCTTGCCCTGTTCACCTCCTGTCTTCTCTGTGAGCCAATCTCCACAGTCCCTTTAGCACCTACAAACAGCTCAATTTCCAGTGTCAGTTTACACTTGAGAACTAAACAACTACTGCAGCATCACCTGTGATTAGGCAATTTTTTGAGCTTTCCTAGGTGGTTTAACAATTCATGCAATGACATCTACCTTTGGTATCTAGTGTTTTTCCTCCAAGCCCTGCTCAGACAGTGAGAAGCAGACTGAAAACAGGACTGTGTGGTTCACTGCAGGATTACCAAGTGACTGCAGGGTTTTGCAGAACACCCTTTACAGAGCTACTTGTCCTGCACACACCACCCTCCTTCCATGATACCATCTTTTCTCTTCCAGTCTTCTTCCAGTGTTCCAACAGACCCCCTCCTCCTGCCTCTCTTTCCCCACTACTTCAGCACCACTTGTTCAATTTCCATCTTTCCCTGGACCAGCAGATAAAGCCACTTATCTTCCCGGCTAACTCTTCCTGCAATCTGAGAGAGTCTGTTGGGGTTTTAATTCCTCAAACTGCTTTATCACTTAGCATAATTACTTGCTTTAGATGAGTAGTAAACATCATGTCACAAAACAACCCTACACTCTCAGATTCTCTGGTTTGAAAAAATGGGTGTAATTTCCAGAGCAAAGGGAATATTTTATACTACAGGAAGAGGAGCCATGGAAAGCTCACAGAGGTGAGATCTGGTTGCAAGGCAGAGGGACTCTCAGCAGCCAGCTCTGTGGAGTCGCAAAAGAGGTGGTTTTATTCACAGAAAAGACTCAGAGTGAAAAGGGCTCAAACTGTACCTCGGCCTTTCTGGGTGAGAAGTCATTTCACTTGCTGTTCCCAGTCACCATGATGATATTTACCTCCTCTGGAAAGTGCTCTGAAATCTACAGATGTGCAGAAGTATCACTGCTTAGTGGCTGTGAATTTCCAAACCTGCTCCTGTTCCAGTTCTCCTGCTCTCTGGGCAGGCTAGATGCTCTCTTCACATCTCCCACTCTCTGGGCGTGCTGCTGCAGACTGGGAAGCAAAGAGCATCTCTCATTCCCTATGCAAATCCATTGATGAAAACATAAAATGCATTGTGCTGCTAAAACTTGCTGAGCTTGTTTGAATAAATGCCAAGGATTAACGGCACGTAAATTCACCATTGATTTGACAACAATGATGTTATGTGCCCTAAACACTGATAGGATTTGTTCAGTGTTTAGGATGTGGGCTCTGAGGTGGAAAAAAGGGATTGCTAGTAATTTTTTAAGCCTCTTTGGCTGCACCAAGGCAGACTGTTGGTATTATATAAATTCTTTAGATAAAATAAATATCAGTCTTTGTATGAGGAGAGTGGATATTTAACTTTTCCAGTGTACAGCTGAATAGTAAATCTGAATGTGGATAACTATAAGCCAGGAAATAAAAATCGTCCCATCCCTCTAAAACAGGGAGGAAGGAGATGTTGGAGCAGAAAAAGGATCCTGAAGGCCAGCAACAAAATTGAGGGTTGTGCCTTAAAAACAGTGGGACAAAGATTTCTTTTTATGTAGAAAACTAGAAATGTCGCCTCCACAACTTGTCCCCTCTCTGATCACTCTCTCCCTGGCCCTGCTGTTCAGCAACTTTGCAACCATAGTCCCTGTGGGACAAAATCTGTTGTGAGCGAGAGTGAGGACCACCTGGGACAAAACTGTGATACAGGGGTTGACTGTTCATCCAGCAAGAGATGCAGAGACAAGGGAAGGGAGAGCTGTGATGACTTACATCAGGACAGGCTTAGTCCCTGGCTCTTTCAGCCAGGCTGCTGGACTGCAGGGGCTTGTTCACCTGCTCCCAGCTGGGCAGCTGATGGCTGTTTGGGAGGAAGGGAATTTGCAGAGTTCTCTCGGGACACACTGATCTCACTTTAAAAGAAAAGCAAGCCACGGTTTTGGGTTGGGGTTTTTTTGTCGTTTTTTGTTGTTTTGGGGGTTTTTTAAATACACTTACTGAAAGTTAGGCTCCTAGATCTATATTTAAACTCCTTAGAACATGGCCTGATTTTCAAAGGTTCTCAGCATGTAGCAACCCTCCCACTAACTGGCTTCTTTCTTGCTATGAACTATCCTCAAAGAGGGGTTTTCAAGTGTTCACTTTGCTTTTAACAAGAAGCACTTATTCATCTAATAAAAAAAGAATATAACACCTGCCTTCTTTCATGTCAGCCCTCCCATTGCGTTAGCCCTGCAGGCCCAACTGTGGTTAAACATCATGTGCAAATTGCACTGATAACATGGCCTCACCTGCTCCCATCCATTATAAACTTTAGCAAGATATCAACAGCATTCAAATTTCATCAGAAATCACTATTTTAGTGCTTTCCATGGTATTTGGTGGGGCTGTAGAGGAAAATGAGTTTAGCTGCAGTTGTCAAAATCAGTTGCTCCCTCCTTCCTCAGCATCCCAGGGCAGACATGGTAGAAAGGTTTGGAGCTCCTGAGCATGGCACTGCCCTGGGTGACATGCATGTGTTTGAGGAACAGGAAATGAGTCATCTAAAGAAAGAACTATTCCCCGAAAAAGAAATAAATAAATACTCTGTGTTCATTTCTAGAGAGAGCTTTTAGTAAGTGCTTAGCAGCATATGAGCCAAAACTGATAAATCTGGCTCCCTAGTGAGCCTACCCTCCTGGCTTTACTGCTTACATACTGACTTCTATGAACTTCTTGCATCCTTTCCAAAGCTAGGTCTATGTAAGATTAAGAAATGCATGGTTGTTTTTTCCTCCTCACACACATTATGTAGTATTTTCCATCACAAGAAGACTGTTAGGAAGAAGACTTGCAACAAAACCACATTATTGCCTGCCCTAGCGCTTTGTGGCTGCCATGAACTCCTTTTTGTACCTCATACATAGTTTGTTTAGCACGCTGCAACAATTTTATTGTTAAATATTGGCAGAGATTATTCACTCCCTTATATTGTCACTAAACAGCTTACATCTAAACACAGAGGATCTTCTAAATGAGTATGGTCCTACATTTTTGGGTTGACAGGTCTGTTTGAAAGAAAAAGTGCTGGAACTCCTTTCTGTTTTCTGTAAGAGCTATCTGAAGAGTTACAGCCTCTGCAGGTTAACAGAGACCACTTGACTTGAGAAGACAAGCACATCAGAGCAGAGAGGTTGCCTTTCTTGGCTCTCCTGGGGCTGCAACGTGCCAGTTGGAAACAGTAATCCCAGTTATATTAGCACTTCAGAATTGCATACAAACCCTCTGAGGTTACACCTGACCAGTCAGTGCTCCACTTAAATACTAGCTTTTCTCTTCACATTGGGCTTGTACAGAGCTTGGCGTGGGGGTTGGAAACAGCACTGGACTCACCTAGAAATTGGGAGGTGAGAGTGAGTTGGACAAAGCAGTTAAATACAAGCAAGAGCTCTGCTTGATCACCAATGCCTGCTTTACTCAGAAACATGATGGAGGATTTCTGCAGCTCGTCCTGGGCAACATCCTTTACTAAATGTCTCACGTGCTGGCAATTATGCACAATAGTTTAGGAAGGGATTCTTCCAAAGGTAAGCTAGACAGCAGATCCTACTGGAACACCTTTTGAGTTGGACTCATATTCCAAATTTGCAATGAGGCTTTGGGAAAACCTGCCTTTGATGCATTGCTTTTGGGTGCATTTGTGAGCATATGCACTAGTTTTTCTCTCTTTTGTAGGAAGGCCAGCAAATCTCACTGCTTTTGTTCAGTAGGTGATAATGATGCACAAATGTTGTGCATCCTGTGAGAAGTCTGATCCCCTGAACTGTTGCAAAGTGGTTGCTTTCTCCTCTGATAATGAATTCTCCATTTAATCCAGTGCCAGTAGAGTTCATTAACTGCTGCTTCCCTCTTGGTATTCCCATGTGTAGTTTCCTTCTGAGAGAAGGAACAAATCATAGAATCACAGAATCATAGAATGGTTTGGGTTGGAAGGGACCATCTAGTTCCAACCCCCCTGCCATCAGCAGGGACACCTTCCACTAGACCAGGTTACTCAAAGCCTCATCCAGCCTGGCCTTAAACACTTCCAGGGAGGGGGCATCCACAGCTTCTCTGGGCAGCCTATTTCAGTGTCTGACCACCCTCACAGTGAAGAATTTCTTCCTAGTATCTAATCTAAACCTCCCCTCTTTCAGTTTAAAGCCATTACCCCTTCTTCTATCACTACTTGCCTTTGTAAAAAGTCCCTCCTCAGCTTTCTTGTAGGCCCCATTCAGGTATTGGAATCAGACTGGATGGGATTCATCTCACCAACTCTGCTTGTCCAGAAGGAAGTCAGCATTAGAATTGTCTCCCCTAAGGCAGCTGTACAGGCTCCCTGAGTAGTCAGTTGAGATGTAGGCACCGCTGAAAGGTGTCTCATTTCACCTTTCCTAGCCACCTGTATTATCATGTGAGCTGTCTGGAGGCATCTGTCTCTATCCACTGACTGGACAGGAGTCTTGGACAACTTATTTGGACTGGAGACCTAAGTTTTAGACCATTGGAGGTTAGATGTGATGAGTATCAGGAGACTGTTTGTTGCCCAGAGGCATGCAGACAGTGTGAAGTCTGTATTGGAAAAAAACTTCTGTGAATGAATTTTACATTTCAGTGAAATATTTTGCCCATAAATGACAAAAAATGTCCATCAAAGACAAAATGGATATGATTAATTCTAGGGAGAGCCATGAAAATGTGGGTTCAGAAGAAACTAAATACATCAAACCATAAAGTTGGCTGCCACTTTTAAAGTATTTGAATATGTGGCAATATACATAATTTTAGATGAAATTTCATCTAAAGACATATTTGTCATGTTTCTTTCAACAGCCCATTCCCATCATCCTACTGAACACACGGGGTGCTCCAGTCACATGCTGAACACAAACCTGCTCCGATCCTGGAGCAGGCTTCAGGCCAAGGGTGGATGATGGATTTTGTTGGGCTTCCCTGTGAGATAAGTGGTGGTGTGTAGGCAAGCGGCTGCTTTCCTGGTGCCTAACTAAGAGCACCCATGTACTACTGGTCGGTGTTGCTGAGAGAGGTACAGCCCATCTGGGCTCCCTTCTTCCTCCCTGCCCCAATAATCCACCCGTGTTCCTGCACGGGGAACATGCTGGATGTGAGAGCTCAAGGGTTTGGCATTTTCTTAAGGACTGAAGGATGCCCAGAGAGGAGCCTTCCATTGTGTGGGTTGCTCCCTGTGCTCCTGGTATAACCCCTGGTTTGGGAAACACAAAGAGGATATTCCCAACACACTGCAGGGGTTGCATCCACCCCTCACCCATGGCCACAGTCCAAATGGTATGTCAGACCCCAAAATCTGTCTCAGTTTCTGTGTCAGGGCACAGTTCCCACCTGCTCTTCTACCAGCCAAATAAATAATTTCCTTTGTGTGCTCTGGTGAGTGCCTTGGGATTTAAACCTGTTCCTGTAGCTCTTCTTTCATCCTGTGTATATCAGGTCACTGCTGCCATTTGGTTAAATACAGGTTAGCAGGTCTCTCATACTGGGTGGCTGAGAAGAGATTTTTTTTCTCTCCTGCAGCACAGACTCAGACCTCACAGAGCCCTTGAAGAAACATCTTAAAAGGGCTTTATGGCTCTTGTTTGCTTTCCCTTCATTTTCTCAGGCAAAATGACAGATTTGGGACAATGGGACTGAATCAGGGGTTAGGTCTGTCTGTTGTGCTTTTTCCCCCCATGTCTTGAGGAGAGATTGATCTAGTTTTGGCACGTGATTTTAGAAAAGCTTTCATGCCCAACAGCCATGGCCAGACCAAAGGGTCTTTTCTTGCTGGAACTAGGTGAAGTTGAACCTAAACTCTTGTCTGTCTCCTAAGCAGTTTCTACTGCCTTGTTGAGTGTTTTTCTGATCACCTTTTTGCTTTCCATGAAGGGAAGCCTCTGTAACAGGATCTTCTGGTTCCCACTTTTCCTCACCTGCCTCCATGCACTGCATGGGGAAGAGTCAAGGTCAAGGACTTTCCAAGACCGCATGGCACCTAGATGCCAGATGATGCTCTGCTGAATGTCACTTTGCCTCCGTGCTTGTCTGCATTTAGCTCCTCTGGCCTAGATTTGTCCCATTTATCCCGAAGCACTGATGCCAGGATCTCAGCCACCCTTGGTTTCTTTAGTCCCTGGCACCATGAGAGGATGGTTCAGCCCCTCAGCTCTGAAGTGCCTTTTGGAGGTGCCCTCTCCTCTCTCTCCCTCACTCTCTGCTGACTGAGAAAGGTGCTGAGGTGCACAAGACTCCTGGTGTAGGTGATTCTGCTGTGAGATAAATTAATCTCTCACAACACTCCTAAATTAAAACAAGGACACTCTCAAGAGCAGTTTTGAGACTGATGTTACAGTCGGTGACCAAACTTATTTTTCCTTCTTTCTTTTGGCAAAGTATTTGTTTGTTAAAAATTTCTGTTTTGTCAAACCCGTGTTCATGCTCTGCATCACACATTAGTCCTGCTTCCTCGCCAGCCCTGCCAGGATCCCCACACCAGGGATGTCAGGCCCCTCTCAAGTGGCAGAGACAGTTTATAGCATGTCACCAAAAAAGTTTCCTTTTCTTCAACCTGACTCAAACCCTTTTTCCTCACTTGGAAGAAATATGTTTCGTTTATTTGGAAGAGACTTTGTATCTCCATTTCAAGGAGGGGCAGAAACAGAAGCAAATTAATGAAAAGCCAAGGGCGGGTTAAAAGACCCACAGAGCAGACCTCCTTCCTTCACAGGCATTCTTGAGACTCCCACCGAGGTGTCCAGTTTATTCTGCTTGATCCCGTAGAGGATCCGCCAGTACCCCTGGGCACACCGTGTCTCACAGCCTGCTGCCTGGCATCGTCCCTCTGGGAGATCTGGCACTGATTCCAATCAGACTGTCATTTCCAGGTCAGTCTCTGCATTTCTGCTGACCATGTTGCCTCCATCATGAGATCATGTCTTTCCAGAGAAATCCCACTAATGCCTTCATTCTGCGAGACCGGTATATATAGGGGGAGCTTCCCTGGAGCTGCACTGTGCAGTCCAGCCAAGGCATCACTGTCTCCCCAGCAGCTGCACTGTCCCTACTGCTCTCCCCTCACAGCCACAGCAAGCATGGACATTACCATCCAGCACCCCTGGTTCAAGCGTGCTCTGGGACCCCTCATTCCAAGCCGTTTGTTTGACCAGTTTTTCGGAGAGGGTCTCCTTGAGTATGATCTCCTGCCTTTGTTCTCCTCCACTATCAGCCCATACTACAGGCAGTCCCTCTTCCGCAGCGTGCTGGAGTCGGGCGTTTCAGAGGTAAGGGTCCTTTGGCTTCCTCTCCTTTTCCTTCCTCTCCCTCCTTACGCCTCCGCCCGCTCCTCCCCACTCGCAGGTTGCCTGCATGGGCCGGCAGCTGTAGCCCTGGGCAAGGAGAACGTCCAGCCCACGGCCAAGCACAGCCCTCCTACCCCTTCTTGGGCATGGAGGGAACCCTCACTGGGGAGAAGGCTTTCCTTCAAGAAATGGAAACTATTTTGGCTCCCAATGGTTGTTTCCAACCTGTAAAAGGCTGCCTTTGCTGCCCTCATGCCCGCCGGCCAAATGGCAAGGGAAGAGCTAGGCTGCTCCCGGAGTGAGTGCCTGCAAGGGCAGCTCGGCGTGGGAGAGGACCCCGGTGAGCTGGAGCTTTCTCCAGCTCCCTCCTCTGCCTCAGGAACTTGGTGGTTTTTGCAAGCCTATGCTGGAGGACCCAGGAGCAATTCTCCAAAGGCAGCATGTAGGAGGAGTGCATAGCCGTGGGGGCTCTGGTCCAAAGCTCAGGGACCGGTGCTTTCTCTAGCTCTCTCTTACTGGCTTCCTCCCCAGGCTAAGACAACAATGAAGCCATAAGTCACTGAAAGGATGAAACATGTGCTATCAGAGAATATTACATGGGTTTCCACCACTCTCACTGCTGAGCACAAATGCCCCAGTGCACCTGGCAGATTGCTGAGCACAGGGGGGTCCCCAGCACAAGAACAGTGTTGAGAAGGGACGCCTCTCCCCAGAGCAGTAGCAAAGGTGCAGACACCTACCACGGCCTCCCAGTGTCCCTGGGTCCACACCATGGGAAGGAAGACCCCCACTGAGGCCTGTAGTGTCAGAAGGGTGTACTGTGCTGCCACCAGACCACCCCTTCTTCAGCTTTTAAGCTGCTGCAATGCTGGTGCTGCCTCCGTGGTTAGAGCTCAGGTCTCACTGTCTAACAATGTTCCTTTCAGGTGAGGTCTGACCGGGACAAGTTTACAATCATGCTGGATGTAAAACACTTTGCTCCCGAAGACCTGACTGTGAAGGTTATTGACGAGTTTGTGGAAATCCATGGCAAACACAGTGAAAGACAGGTAAGTGGGAGAGATGGTGAGGGTGGAACAACTGGGGAGTCAAGCTCTGTTTTCTTTCTTTCCAGTGGTCTTCAACTGGGGGAAAAAAAAAATCAGAATAAGGAGTTATTTATTGATTGCCATTATTAGCATAGCTTGTTCCCATAGAGCCCCAACCTGGTATCTGGCAATAATGAGCTAATCCACTCCTCTCTTGTTTATTTTCAATCGTCACTTCCATAACCATCAGATGACGATGTCCATTGTTCGCTAATAACACTGGACTAGACAAAAACCATCATCTGACGCTGCCAAAGCATGGCTGAGTTTTCATAAGCCAGAATCGTTAGTGAAAACAGAGTTTTCATATGCTGATCTGGGAGAGAAAAGCAAGAGCAAACATAACAAAAGGAAAACAACTGAGTGCCTCAGGCTTGGAAACTTTTAACATGTATGTCATGGAAATGTCTGTGGGGGTCGAAAAGTGAATTATACCAGCAGGGGTTTAATTCTTCTCATACACTTTTTTGGCCAGACAAAGCTCTAGCCTGGAAACAGTATGTATGCTTGAATATAGTTATTTTTTCCAGAGGAAGAGAGCAGCCGTTTTCATGGCTGATTTAAAAAAAAAAAAAAAATTATATTTCTCATTCTTTTGGCCAAAAAAAAAGGGCCCCAGTATTGTGTACTTTGGCTGATGCAGCATTACTGCCTAGTAAGGAAATACATGGGCGCACATGCATGCATTGCATTCACCTTTGCAGAACCCCAGACTTTCTCATCCTTTGAAATCAGAGGCCATGGCAGGGCTCCTGTCCAGATCAGATTCCAACCTAGAATATGGCCACAATCCCACCTTGCTGCTCTGCTCAGCTCTTGCAGCTTCAGGGGCATCACGGGGGAACACTTGCCCCTACAAACCTGTAAAATAGAATAAAGAGCAGAGGTGCACCCAGCAATACCGGCAGTACCGTGTCACGATGAGCCAGGGCAAATGCGGACCCTGCTGTGATGGAGCCATGGGCTCGGGAGGAGGGAGGCACGGTGTGGTGACGGGGGGTTTCTGATGGGCTTTTCCCCCTTTCCCCACTGCCCCTCAGGACGACCACGGCTACATCTCCCGCGAAAATTCCCCCCGCCGGTCCCGCCTGCCCGCCAACGTGGACCAGGCTGCCATCACCTGCTCCCTGTCCAGCGACGGCATGCTGACCTTCTCGGGCCCCAAGGTTCCCTCCAACATGGATGCCCGGGACGGGGGGACGGACCCCCGTGTCCCGGGAGGAGAAGCCCACCTCCGCGCCTTCCTCCTAAGCCTGCCTGCAGCTGCAGTCTGCAGGCTGCCACCGTCTGCAGGTCTCATTCCCAGAGCCATTGCGTAGATATCAGTGAATATCCAGAGGGGTTTATTTTGTTGGTTTCTCCCCCTCCCTCCCTTTGTTTCTTTTTTTTTTCCCCCCTTTCCCTTGGATGGGACGAGGGGCTGGGTGAGCGGCTGGTGGACTTTGAAACTTAAACTTGCGAGCTGTGCTGTGGGGATGGCATGGATGGCGCGTGCTGCCACGCTGTTGTACTTGCTGAAAGGGTCTTTGTCCGGTGCTGTAGTCCATAACCACCATCAGGTAGGAGAGAGTGCACAAGAAACACTGGCTTCTGGTGCACCAAGTCTTGAGGCAAGGCTTGGAGCAGGGGAAAAGCCCTGCAGGCTTGCTCTACCCCATGCAGAGTTATAACTGGTTACTCTTAAAAAAAAGCGACAGAGCCAAGCCCCACACCTGAGATCCTGCGTACACGCGATGAACGTGCCACGAGTTCCTTGCAGCCACAGGAGAGATAATAACGTCTTAACTTTTGGGGGTTGCAACGTATTTTTTTCAGCAAAGTGTTTAAGTGTACCTGGTCACACCACTACCCTGTCGTTTCCCTTAGGGACAACCGACACGAGGACAAGCACGTATTTCCACTGCCTTAGTAGGCCCTCACGGGGAGAGAGGGGGGGTCACCGCTGTGCAGAGGCTTCACATCCCCAGCCAGCTCTTCCCAGCCTGTGCGTAACACACCGTCTCCTTTGCTCTTGCTGTAATTCTAGGGTAGCTCCACCTCTTCCACTGGTATCTGGCACTCAACCTGAGAATGCGGTCAGTGGCGGTCAATAAAGAGATGTAGGAAACTCGCAATCGGCTTTGGGGGTTTCATTTGTTCCTTTTCTAAGGCTTTTGAAGTTGAAAGGTTAGCTCGGTGCCTAAGGTAGCTTGGAGGA
>NW_010322739.1:26194-26867 GCF_000700745.2 Antrostomus carolinensis
TTTCATGTTCTTGTTATCCTTCATGCAAGCAAACAAAGGACCAAAAAAAGAACAAAATTCAGCAGCCCAACAACCATGCCATTTCTTAAGTTCATTGCGTCAGTAAAGACGGCAATGCAGACCTCATTTGTGTGATATGATGTGAAGGATTTAATCTGAAGTGAATGATCAAAGCTGTTTGATGGCAGGGCGGGTAGGGAGTAGGTACTAGCTCTCCCTGCAATTGCCGTTCATGAAATTCATGGTTCCTAAGCCTGCACAGATGTGAGTGCTCAAGACTGAAGGTTTCAGGACTCATGCTTGACTCAAATAGCTTTCCAAGCAGATGGAAATCCGAGGTGTTTAGGAAAAGTATAGCATCACTGGTAACTCCACATCCACATAATTAACCTCATAGATAAAATCAGCTTGGACAGCGAACGCTTTTCCTCTTGGCAGAGTTCTTCACATCCAAGACTTGCAATGTGAAGTGGAGCTTCTGCGGTCTACCTTGGCTCCTGAGGTTACTCCTTCCCAGGAGCAGACACAAGTTTGTCTCAATCGACATGTCTCTAGGTGCTCCTGGATTACACCTATGAAATATGGCAGGGCGACAGTAAAGCGAATGCATCCTTCCCAGGAAAGAGCACAGGTCCATGCCCACAGAGGGAGGGGAGGACAGCTGGAGAAAGAG
>NW_010322739.1:26976-31883 GCF_000700745.2 Antrostomus carolinensis
CCACCAAACCTCTGCTTGGCTGCAGATTAGCTGTGAAAAAGAGAGAAAACACATGCAGGTTTTTGGTTTTTTTTCTCATTATGTGGTTTAAATATTAATATGATCCATAAACACAGAAGCTCTGGGCCTATTTAAAATCAAAAATGCTGCCTCCTGCCACATCTAGGCCAAAACCCAGGGAGGGCTGGGAGTCAGGAGCAAGGACATTGCCCCTTATCCTGAGAAAGTCAGTGTCCCCCAGGGCTCAGCCCTGTCCCCTGCCTGAACCCCCCATGGCTGAGGGTGCTGGGAGTGTTAATGAGACCAACCTCCGGGGTTTGTGGCAGTGGGGAGCCCACTCCTGTCCCCCCAAAGCATCCCTGTCCAGAGTCTGCTGAGGATGGGGTGGCCAGGGGAGGGCCAGGGAGCGGGACAGGGCTGCAGGAGAGGGAAGTGCCCCAGAGGCAGGGGTGAGAGGGAGGGGACAGAGATTACTGTCTGGTAATTAGAAAACAGGGAATCCCTGTGGTGTCTAACGTTATTTTAAACCTATTTTTTGCTGTGGTTAATTATTGGGCAATCCCAAAGCTTTCTACTGAAAAAATGTGCAGCTTGTCGCATCTTCATCTCCAGGGAAAAGTCGTGAATAGCACATTTGGGGAAAGGGCAGTTTTGTACTAGGAGGGAGCCCTTACTCCAGGCAGGGAAAGGGCATTTTAACACGAACTGCCTCTCACTGCTTTGCCTGGCACTAACAGCCCCTTGGCCTCTGCTCCTTCCCCTCAGAGGCATCTCCCCACCATGTGCTGACATCTATCTCCTTCCTGACACAAACTCAGCAAAGTCAGGAGGAAAAAAACCCCAAACCCCAGCCCCAAACATTTAACCCCCATTCAAACCTCCCAGAGACATAAGAACAGGGAAACGTATTTTGAGTGTGATCTGTGCAGAGACATTTCCTGCAGATGTTCTAGCAGCGTGTGAGTCTGTGTCTGTCTGTCTGTCCAATGAGGTAACATTTGAACCATTTTTGGGTGCCTTTTTCTGTCCAGCTGGCAGAAGGTGAAAGTCTTGACAACAGGAAAGCAGAGCAGGTTTAGGGGAAGTCAGGAGCCGTGCAGAGGGAGCAGCAGCTCTCATGGGACCTCCACTGCTGCTATGCTTTTGGGGCAAGTCCTGGGGACACAAGACCTGGACTGTCTCACTGAGAAGGGCTGATTTTAAAGCCCTTTGCAATCCATCAGCTAATTAAAAACATGAGGAGCCACTAAAAGCCTCTGTGCGAGGACACGCTGGGCGGCTGGTGGAGGTGGTATTTTGTGCAGGAGGGAGGACATGCTGCTGAAGGCTTCCCTGCCCATCCTCAGGCCCAGAGACCCCCCAGCCCCAACAGGTCTGTCTGCCCACAGAACAACTTGAGCATGAGCAATAATGCCTCCCTGCTTGCTAGTGTCCATGTGTCACTCAAAATATTCCACATTTTTCACCCTGAAGTCTCCCTAGTCATGTCATTCTGGGATACTTCTCCTCTTCTGTGCACTCGGTTCTGCAAAAAATTATTGTTTCCCTTTGCTGGGACTAATTTTCATTTAAAGAAAGTCTTGTCATTCATAGCCTGTGGTCACAGTTTCAAGAGGTAGCTCTTCACCACAGCTTTCTATACAGATTCACCTGTTAATGAGGTGTTGCTAACACTCTTCAAGGATTAACAACATTTCTTTGAAATTTTTTTATTAGAAACTCTGTTCACAGAATCACAGAATCACAGAATCACAGAATGGTCAGGGTTGGAAGGGATCTCAGGAGATCATCTAGTCCAACCCCCCTGCTAAAGGAGGTTCCCTACAGCAGGTTGCACAGGAAAGCGTCCCGGCAGGTTTTGAACATCTCCAGAGATGGAGACTCCACAACCTCTCTGGGCAGCCTGTTCCAGTGCTCCAACACCTAAATCATCACCCTGTTGATGATTTTATCATGGAGAGAAAGGCAGCGGGGGACCTTGCGTGCTGGGCACTGATGGCATCTTCCAGCATCCGGGCAGTTTGGTGTAGGGTGGACTGTAACCAGGAGTTTCTGCTCAGAGTGAGTATTCATCCTTATTGCACTGTGTTTTTATTACTTGCTGACCATTTCCATTCAGAGTGCTAAACTTGCTTGCCTATAGCAAAGCAGAAATGACTTTAGCTTCCCCTTCAGCTAAGCCATTAAAGCATTAACCTGAGGGTCCTGAGGGGGATGCATCAGACAGCGGTCTAGGGGGATGCATCCTCCTCCACGCAACACTCTTCCTTCTCCCATGGAGCCTGATGACCCAGTGGTGGTGACAGCGACATGTGGGACAGCAGCGGCTCCTGGTGCTGTACCTGCCCCCTCCCCTCCTCGGCATTGTGCTGCCTGGGCAGGATCTGCCAGGATTCTGTTTCCTCCAGGAAAATCTGAGAGCAAGGGCTGTCAGGATCTGACCTGCATGCCACCATCCAGGAAGCTGTCCCTGAGCATCTCTGGCCAGGGCTTTCCCTTTGTTGCCCCTCTTAGCAAGGGGATAAGGAGGACCCTCCTCACCCTTTTCGGGAGAAGGTGCACAGAGTGGGCACAGCCCTCTCTGCAAGGGCTCAGGCAATCAGCCGATGTCTCATTCCCCCCTCTCGCCCCCGGTTTATCTATTTGCCTTGCGCTTTCCTCCCCTGGCTCCTGGCAGAAGGACAGCCCGAGAGAGAGGGAAGGGTTTCCCAGCAAGGCCATGTCCCCACAGGATGGCAGCCTTTCCCGTGCTCTGGCACACCAAAGGGCTCCCTTTGCTCCCCTGCCCCCTGTTCCAAGGGAGATGGAAACCCAGGACACAAGGCTAGTGGGCACATAGACCCAACGGGGCTTGCACAACTCTGGCATTTCTTGGCTTCTGATTGATTTGCAAGTTAGCCAGCGTTACGTAAAGATCAGGAGTAGTGTGAAAGTTTACTAGCTTTTTCCCTCTTTGTTTTTTCTTTAAAGCAAATTCTGATACATGCAACCACTGTAACCCCTCATCTCCTTGGCATCATCATCTACATTTGGGCCCTGGCACACAGATCTCTGTGATCTGAGGTTAAAAAAACAGTAACTTCCTTCATTGGCAACAAAAAGGGCTCCAAACACATCCCAAACCCCCTCCCCTTAGAAGTGTGTAACACTGACACACTGGGCACATCTCTGCAGATCATTGCTGCTGTGTCAGGTGCGTAGATTTGGGAGACACAGCCAGAGGAGACTGCAATGATGTGTGCTCTGCATCCTCGCCCCAACCTGGACTTTGTCCCTCCGGTGTAACCTCTTGTCAGGACTGGCTTGGAAAACCACCAGCTCGTGTGACAGGAGCAGGTAAGAGCCGAGTCCCTCGTTTCCCAACCCCTGATCCAGCCGTGGGGTTTTTCCAGGGGTTCTGTACACAGCCCACACAGCAGGACTGGAGCTGGGTTATGTAGCTGGTGCTTAGCTTGCAATTAACTGGCACTTTAATGGAAAAATGTAAGGTTGGGACGTGGTGTAGATATATGTGGCATATCTCACAGTGCAGCACAAGCCAGGTAAAAAATTAATCTCAGTCAGAGGGGCTGAGGCAAAATGATGGAGTGATATAAGTTGACCAAAACTCAGAATTGTCTCTGCCTCAAAGGCCATCCTCAAGCTGTCTTGCAGAGACCTATCACAAACCATGAGGGCCCTGAACTCTTCAGAAGATTGTTCTTTTACTGGGAAAGGGTGGGCTCAGCCTGGCCTGGAGGAGCTGCCCTGCCTCAGCAGAGGTGCTGACAGCTGGGCAGGGGCTTGGCAAAACCTGGTGCTGCTGAGGAGATCCCTGCCAGCCACTGCACACGTGGCCCCATGGCTCTGCCTGATGCTCTGCCCAGCTTGCCCTTTCACAGTCCACGTTGGCCCAGACCACTGTGAGGACTGGGTGCCAGTAGGTGTTGCCACTACTACTGTGCTGGGAGAGCAGTAAATCGGGGGGTGCCAGGGTGGGAGGAGATGGGGTCAGGGGCACTCACCACCCACCAGCTCAGGGCCGCTTGGAGAGCCATTGGCCACCACCTACAGGCATCTGTCATGCCTGACAGGGTGGCTGCCACCTCCAGCATGCTGCAGAGCCCGCGGCTATAGATGTAGCTCCTTGGCCGGGCAAGGAGGTGATGGGGGCTTTAGCACAAGAGCTCTTTGAGATCCCAACATGAAGGAGCAATGCTTCTCCTGTGCCCGTTCCCTGCTCTCAAACCACAGCGTGCAAAGCGATTATCTACCTAAACCACAGTGACAGTAACTGGGAGGTCCAAGGGCCACTGGCCCCAGTCTGTGGTCTGCTTTGGGGTCAGGGGAGAGACACAGCTACCCCTGGGGTATAGGCAGAGGCTGATCGGTGAGTCGCTGGGCACCAATGCAGGGACTCTCCTCCTTGAATCACTCATTTCTTCCAGCGTGTGCTGCCGTATCTTGCTGGCACTATTTTGGGAGGGTTACTCAGTCTGTGTAAGGGTCTAGATGTAGGGAGGCCCTGTGTGGGGTAGGTTCAGCATGTGACCTCTCGAGGGGCTCAGGGACAGTGTGCCGTCACGTGAGGTGGACTGGTAGGTCCGGAGGGAACCAATGACCCAGCTGGCAGTCGGGTCCCTGCTGAGAGAAAGGGAATTTCCATGCTTTGCTTGCAGCGCTTTCTCTGTCAACAGTTCTTAGTCTGTCGGTCATTTCGTTAGCCTCCTGTCAGGGGAAAAGGCAAACAGCTTATACCAGACTCTCTGCTGTCTTTAAGGACAGCAGTGTAGTAAAGTGCTAGTTATCTGCACACACGTGTATTTCAGCATACACAAAACTGTGCATAGCTGACACAATATTTGCACACATGCACTTTTATTTCCTTGCCTTAAATGCTGTGCTCAGAGGTGCCGTACCAGGGGATT
>NW_010322739.1:31911-39335 GCF_000700745.2 Antrostomus carolinensis
TTCCTGCTTGCTTCCAAACAAAGGGCACTAGCCTTGCATCTCGGTCCTTTCTCAGTGGGCTGATGCTTTCCTTCCCTGGCCACCTGGCACCAGGGGGGCCTTTTGGTGTCATGTCCCAGGGCGAGGTCAGTGCCCGGCTCCCTCTGCTCCTCAGGGGCTGCGGGGACCCCTACATTGAAGGAAACACCCAACTGAAAGGTCATGCTCAGTATTTCTCTGAGCATCTCCTGTATATTTATATTCCTCTAGAGATGTTTTTATCTTTTCTTCCTCCCTCCCGCAGCAGTAATTATTTCAGTTTTCTTTTTCCTTTTTTTCTTTGACAATGTGCTCAGAAGGAAGCAGAGCAGCACCATTGTCCGCTCTGCCTTGGTTTTCCACCCACTCAGGCTGATGTCAGCCCCTCACCACGGGATTTAATGCACTGCTGTCTCCCCTCCAAATTGCTAATTGCAATGCCATGGGGTTTTTTGTTGTTTTTTTTATTATTTGTTTTTTGTATTTTGTTTTTTTCCTGAGAAGTTTCTTAGAGCCAAACCCTGGCTCCCACCTTTGACAGCAACCTTTTCCTCCCCTTGGAGCCCTCCCCATGCTGAGCTGTGCCAACAGCTGGAGGGTAGTGGTCATCCTCCCACCAGCATATGTGGTCATCCTGCCACTGAGCCACTGGGGTGGATACAAGGGGAAAATGAGGGGAGAAATGTTCCCCAAACTGTTTTGCTCTGCCTGCATGGCCATGGCCATGCAGTAGGCTCTGGTCAAAGGTGTCCCTTTTTATCCTCCCTTGTCCCTTGCATGAGCCTGGGACGCCTGTCTGGGGTCTCAGACTGGAGGGGCATTTGGCTCTGCCAGTGTTTATGTTGCGACAACTCACCAGGCATCTGTCACCAGAGCTCAGAGGTGAGCTATAAAGACCTTTGAGAGAAGCCTACTTCATAGTTTTTGGTGCTGACTAAGGAAGGTCTGGGGTTTAATTTCCTGCTTTTTTGTTGTTGTTTGTTTTTACTTAAGGAGAAATATTTGGGATGTCTAGCCTTGTCTCCACTGGTTTTGCTGGAAGGCTCCTTGGGCATTTCAGAGGATTTGTATGTTGAACTCTCTTACACTGTAAACAAAGCGTGTCAAATCCTTCCCAAAGACGCTGAATTTCCAAAGCATTCATAAAGAGCCTGACCTTTCTTCTCCAACAATTTATGAACTACTTCCAAACAGTCCACAAAACAGTAATGCAAAAGGCCTTATTTATGTGCTTCAGCGGGTCATAGGGGTAAGAAAAGCTATACATAGCTTTGTTTCAGTCTCTGGATATGTCATTATTTCCCTTGTGAGGTTCATGACTCCAGCAGATATGACCCTGTCTATGCAAATGAAACCAGGAAGCCCAACAGGCTCACTCAGCCTCTGTAGCATTTTGGCTTCCCCTGATGATGTCTGCTTCTCATTGATTTTCAACGTGTCAGCTCAAAGTCTCACCTGAATTTAATGCAAAACAAACACCCTGTCACATCAACAGAGAGAAAATGGAATACAATGAACTTAATTAGCAATGGCAGGGTGATTCAGCCGAGTCTGGGAAAGGATTTTGTAAAGAAAAGCTGTCGTTCACAAATTTTTGCTAGGCAGTAGTTTCTCTAGCAGTACACACCAGAAGTGACTTGTAAGCCTGCCAGGCTGTTTTTTCTCTTCCAGGTACTACTAACACCCTGTCATTTTAACATATTAAGAAGGGATTGTAGAGTAAGAGAGGTTTAGACTGGGATGCATAGAAGACCCAAACAAGAAATGGTACTGATGGGTGAACTGGTGAAGTTGGCTATAACAAAGATTTCTACCATCCTCGGAAAAAGCAGCCCAGCCCCACTCCACCTTCTCCCTTGGGGAGCAGATAGACAACTCAGAGACAAAGACTCCAACTAAAGTATTAAGTACTGATCAACTCCTTTATGGTTCAGTAAAACAAACTTTAAAAAACAAAGATGCAACAGAGGCTATATGCATTATTCATCTGATTCCTTCTTTGATAAGATAAAGTGCAGGAGCCACCCTAGCATCTGAACTACTTGTAAATGCTCTCCAGTAGAGTATAGCAGAAATCAGCCTGCAATTGCTGTGCAGCTGGACTGTACTGCTCTCCCTCCCTGCAGCTGATGCTGGTAGTCTGCTGCTGGTGAAGGCTTAACTGTCATGTAAGCTTCTCATTCAAATTTGTGCCTGGCAAGTTGTGGTAGGTAGCCTCCCTGTGCCACTTGCTTATTTAGGTCATTAACCAAGCAGCTGAAAATACGTTTATTTAACTGAGAGATTAAAAAACCAAACCAAACCAAACCAAGCCAAACCAAAAAAACCCCCAAGACAGCAGAGTCTGACAACATTTTACCTGTACATTTTGTAGTAAGGCAGCATGAATGGAAGGAAAAAATGCATATCCATAGCATTTGTGTTTTCATTTGCATGGGCCTTTCATCACCAACCATTGCAAGAGAGGTTTGTACGCAGGGATACTTTGGTGAGATGGAGTCAGTCTGAAGTGAGCAGTTCCTGTGGTGAAAACCCCTCTCCCTGTGACCCTCCCACCCCAATGCTTGGTTACTCACCCCACGTTTGCAGCACAGAATAAAGTCCCTCAATAAATCAGATGTGAACTCACGTTTCTCAAACACCTGAGGTGACATGCTCTCTTTACCTTGGAAGAGAACCAGGCACTGAGGTCTCTAGCGTATTTTGCTGTAGCTGCAATGTCTCAGGACACAGCCAGGTCAAATATTTGTAGACAGAGGGAATACTTTTCATTATATCCACTAGCAGAACAGAAAAAATTAGAGGAGGTTTTGGGCACCAAAGGCAATCTACGAGTCAGTGAGAGCTTTGAGGGATGAGCCTTGACTGTGGTTGTTACAGAGGGTTAGACATTACCCACTCCCACTGCTCTACCCTCCAGTCTGTAGCACTCACCTCTGCAGAGGACAGGGTGGCCCAGGGGGGCCAGCGGCGGCAGCCACATTTGCCAGACTATCTGCCAAAATTTTCCCGTGCAATGCCTACGCTGCAGCCCTTCCAGGGATTCACAAGCACTGTCAGCACTCGGGTAACACAAAGTGTCAGCCAGTAAATGAGAGTGAAATTAGGAGACCTTGCAACAACACCAAAGATCTGGTTTAATCTTTAGCTCACTTCTCTGATAGATCTTAAGGAAAGAGAAGATGAAAGTCTGGAGAATATGGAAGGGAGAAAAGATTGATGACTTCTGCGTTACTTCTTGTTGTAAGATAAGCATGAAAATTAGGCATATTTTTTATATTAAAAAATGCTCTGTAGATGTACAATATACAGGTGCTAGCAAAAAAACTCTTCTTGTACATGGAGTTGCTTTAAGCCTGGAAGTGCTGGGTACAGAAACTGCAAGAAGCGCTCAGACAGCTCTGTGCAGAGAGATTACAGGAGCTCAGATGGCTGCACAAGCCTTGCGTGGGCAGAGTCAAGCTGGAGAGAGGGAATTATCGAGACCCTTGACAGTAGAGACCAAAGCTTAAGCGTGACAAGATTTAAGAAGCCAGTGGAGAGGCAGAAGAGGAATTGCATGAGCAAGTGCGTGGGCTGAAAGGGGCCTCCTGGCAACTGTATTTTCTTTTACAGGGCCAGTCTGTGAGTTAGCTCTTATGGAGGGCACCCAGTGCCCAGGAAGGTACCAGGGATGGGGAATAGCTATTTGGTTACCAGCACCCAGGAGGATATTAAGGAAAAAGATCAACTGAGCTGAAGTTGCTCCATTAGCTTAATTAGCACCAACAGGGCACCAGCACCAACACCAGCTGGTGATGCTCACGGGGTTTGCTGTGCCCAGCTGAGCCAGGAACATCTGTGCCTGGAGGTTGGCTTTTGTGGTGTTTTGGACCTGGTGGGTAGGTGTTCCAGGAAAAAGTGTGGATTACTCTTGTTATAGTCAGCTTTTTGGCAGCATCTGCGCACACAGGGTGGTCAGAAGTTCAGACATGTCCTGGTGGGGAGAAAAAGCTCCCAGGGAAAGTCCCTGTAGCTAGCTATTCAGAGACTCCCTGGGAAAGCCCTAAACAATCCCCAGCAAGAGGTGGTGGAGAAGAGGCCTCAAGGGAGAAGATGGATTTATGCGTAGGTGGAAAACCCCTTACACACACCAAGGGATGGAGACTGGGCCTGACCTTGGGCTGGGTTTCTAGGTGAGGGTACAGTGACGATACCTGGGGCATCTTTGGGGCATTAGCTGGGCTCCTGCAGAGAGAACACAAAGAGAGGGAACAACAGCCACTTTTTTTTTTATTATTCCACGCTATGTGCTCCACAGCAAAGGACAAACTTTCCCTGCTCCAGAGAAGCTCAAGGTTTTTTTACTGGGTTCCCTTTGAACCTTCTTTCTGGCCATCATCTTCCCCCTAAAGGCCACTGCCTTTTGATCCACCCACCAGTCCCTGGTCCTGCCCTGCATCCAAACTGGTGCAGCCTTTTTGGCTCCAGCTTTCACTCTGACTCCACATCACCTCCCTTCTGCAGCCAGCTCCCAGCTGCCCTCCACACCTTGCTCCTGCTCACCTGATGGTATCAATTCCTGATGTTGCACCCCTGGGGCAACTGCTCTGCAGGATGAATTTGGCAGCAGTGCTTTCCGAAGACTAGAGCTTTTCCTTCTGAGCTGGGAAGGAAAGATGGCAAGTAATGAACAGACATATCTGGTGTGCATAGTGGAAGGCACTGAGCTGTATGTTGTACACATGCAGTGGGAATGCCAAAGAAGTAATAGAGACAGCATGGATGTACCTACACGTATGTGCAATGCCTTTGCACTCTGCATTGGTGGCAACCAGGATTGCATCTCCAGGGAAAACTCACGGTTTTGCCACCCTCTTGACCACAAAGGACTTATATTCTCCCCAGCCATGACCCCTCTGTGCCTGTGCAGCAGATCACTCACAGAACGCTAGCAGGTCCAGGAGGCAAGGCCAGCGTCAGCTATGTACCTGCCCTTGTGCAGAGCCCTGCCCAGCCCCACTTTCTCCAGGCATTCCTTGCAATGCCTCTGCAGGTCCCCAGGGCACCTCTGTCAGACCAAAGCTCACACAAAAAGCCTGCTTGCAGGTGCAGCCAGGGCTCCAGCTGTCTGCATGTGGGGTTAACGTTGTACCCATGGTGGGACCATACCTGCCAGGACAGAGGCACGGCAATGCAAACCAGACTGTAGGACACCAAAGCATTCCCTCCAGAAACGTGCGGGGTGGATGTGTACAGGACCTATGGAAAATAGGAGGGTGGTGAATAGCAACTGGCCTCATGTTAATCCCGGCTGAATCCAGGCAAGAAAATAGCCCTGCAGACAGTGTGGTTTATTAAAGCCTCTAATGTAGAAGAAATATAATCAGTTTGCAACTGGAAACCAAGAAACCTGTCCCCTCTATGAGGAAGAGACTGATCTTTTAGAGGGCCGTTTTGATATGCTTGTCAGATTGAAATTGTACTTGCTGTTGACCATTAACCATACAAGGCATCTGGTTCAAGGCATCTGGTTCTTCCTTTTCCTTGCATCCTAGAGACAGCATCTCTCTGTCAAAATAATAAGCAATTTCCCGCCCCCCTCCCTCACCCCCACATTTTTTTTCCCCTCACTAAGTTGCTGAGCTCAGATGGTTCTCAGGATGCATCCCTCCCGACTGCTGAAGAGCAAGCAACAAAGCCGTATTGTTTTTCAGCTGAGGAAAGAGCAAAGGCTGCACCTTCACCAAGTGCCGGACTGCTGACATTAATCAAACTATTACTTTACCCTCGTTTGTGCGGACACAGTGACACCACCACGCTGGGAGGACTGTGGGAACCAGCAGGCATGAACAATTCAGCTAAGCCTTGCAAAATGCCAGAGCCTCTATTCAGAGCTTCCCCTTTTCAGCTTAAAACCACTGCTGAAAATAACCCTTCCTTCCAAAGGATGGCCCTGCTTGAGTACTTGGTGTGCCCACTGTGCATGGCAAGGGGGTTATTTATTGCCAGCATGCCAAGAATAGGATTTTACAGGGAGAGGGAGGGCGGCAAATCCTATTCCTGAGCAAGCTGGGACTTTTTTAACACCTGTTACTGAGGTAACCATTGCACACGTAAACACCAGAGATGTCTGGAGTCATCAAGGTCTTCTGTAATGCTTCCAAGCAATGTCCTTCCCGAGCCCGCATAGTTACCGGCTGCCACCAACACACTGGCTGGCATTCAGCGCTCCCCTTGCACCCTGGTTGTACATTTACTCTGCCTGCAGTTGGTTCTTGCTTGGCAACAAAGCTCTCCCATGCTTAGAGGAGGCCAGCAGTAATGTGAGATTTCTCTCACTTGCCCTTTAAGAATTAAAACTGGGGGCAAAAATCAGGAGGTAGTTGCATGTCAATAGGGCAGGTAAACTGGAGGCTGCCAAGCTGCTGACCTGTCCTACCAGTCCCCTACTCTTATGAGCAACCACATAAAAGTCTGTTCTGCCCGGCACAATTCACAGAACATTTTCTTCCCATGCCTCGATGCACCCTAGACCACAAAGCACTTCCTGACCATCCTTGTGCCAACTTAGATCCATCAGGCAAAAGATCAAAAGCCACAAACTCTGCTGCCCTAGAGGGGGATGGCAGGCAAGCTCAAGGGCCTTGCCAGCATCCCAGCAGCTTGGCAGGAGAAAGATGCTTGTGAGTGAAAAGTCTTCAGAGGCAGAATCCTGGGAAACCCGCTGTCAGGTTGCTTATGCTTTTGGGAAGTCTGTGGGAAGCATGGGGAAGCTCAAACTGCATGTGCAATGCACCGCTGAGAAAGGACTTGGGTTGTGAATGGCAAACCCCACCACTCATGCATTTCCCACCTCCATTGCCTGCTCTTCTCTGGGTTGCAGGGATAGGATTCAGCTCATCTAACTTCAGAGGTCTGATGAGTAGACAACTCAGTCTGAGGTCACTGTCCTTTTCTCCCTGGGTAGATAATGGAAAGAAATAGCCACTCCATGGGCACGCTCTGTCTAACCCATCTTAGCCATCTCCATCAGATAGAGAGGTGCTGCTCCTAGAATGTGCTATGTCCATTGGCTAGGGAGCAAGCTCAGAAGAAGATATTTAATTGTAAGTGTCTACATCTGAACAGATGAATCTTATCCAGTGCACGCACCTTGTGCCCAGGAAGAACTGAATTCAGAAAACCTGCTGCAGGACTGGGCTGGAGAATACTTTGCTTCTCATCTGAGCCCTTTGAACCCTTCCTGGATTGAGTGAGAACTGGTCTCTCTGTCTTCATAGCATCCTGGAGCTCAGCTGAAAGGTGTGCCCAAGCACAGTCTTATGTGGAGTCCATGTGGCGGTAGAGGAAGTTGTGATAGTGTGACCAGCAGTTCGAGAGAGGTGATTCTCCCCCTCTACTCTGCTCTTGTAAGGCCCCACCTG
>NW_010322739.1:39481-46845 GCF_000700745.2 Antrostomus carolinensis
TGGAGAAGAGAAGGCTCCAGGGAGATCTTATAGCGGCCTTCCAATACCTGAAGGGGCTACAAGAAAGCTGGGGAGGGACTTGTTACAAGGGCAGGTAGTGATAGAACAAGGGGAAATGGCTTTAAGCTGAAAGAGGGTAGGTTTAGATTAAATATTAGGAAGAAATTCTTCACTGTGAGGGTGGTCAGACACTGGAACAGGTTGCCCAGAGAAGCTGTGGCTGCCCCCTCCCTGGAAGTGTTCAAGGCCATGTTGGATGAGGCTTTGAGCAACCTGGTCTAGTGGAAGGTGTCCCTGCTGATGGCAGGGGTTTGGAACTAGATGGTCCTTAAGGTCCCTTCTAACCCAGACCATTCTATGATTCTATGATAAATATGAAGATTGGAAGGAAAGGAGAATGAATGGGAATATTGACATGCAAAACTCCAAAAGGAGGAACTGGCAGGAGAGGGACAGGAGGGATGGCAGTTGTTGGTGGCACCTGGGCTAGAAGGTCTTTGAGAAGTACATGTAGGGGCAGCTTCGCAGAATACCCAGATCAGGAGACAGAGGATTCAAGAGACAAAATCCTGATGACACATGGAGAGGTGTGGCAGGATGGAGAGGCTCGTCATTGTCAGCTCCCAATGAGTAAAAAATAGCACATCTGAACCTGGACGGTGTCATTCGGGACACTTGGTAGGCAGTGTTCCTGGTCCTCTGTGCTGGCATGAGGAATCCTGGCCAGATCAGGAGGATACATACTTCTCAATGCTTAGGGTTATGTGGATATGACAGTATGAGGGAGTGACATTCATTTTGTTTTACAATAAAGCACTTATTCCCTCTTATCAGGTCTAGCATTGAACTTTGTTACATTTTTATTCATATTACAGCTTTATTTCCTACAGCAGAGAAATGAGTCTGGACTTGGAAATGGGGTTGGACACATTCTTCTGGTCGTGAAACGGTCTCAAAGCAACCTGGTGAATTTGGACTTAAAACCCCTCTGTGGTGTTAGCTCTATCAGAGTCTAAGTTTACGCTGCACTTCCCAAGTGAAAGGCATTGGCTCAGGTTTGCTTGAGACTTGGCCTTGGCTTGACTGAAAGTTCTGTGAACCTCCAGAAACTTTCAGTTTTGGTTCACTTGTTTTGTAGGTTTACAATGAAGTACAAGAATTTCACTGCTGCCTTGATGTGCATAGACATGTGTGCCTGCACAATGTTTGCAAGCGTGGGTCTCGAAGGCTTAGGCCGTTGTGGAAGTATTGTGCAGCCCCTTTGCCTGCGATTCCCATCTCTATGGAGAGCCTGACTCTGGGTTTTCAGTTTTTACTTGAATGTCTTTTTCCTTGAAAGTTCAAGCACAGATTTCCACAGGAAGGGTACCTTCCTTCTTTGGTCTGAGACTGGCTCAACATTTTCTGAGTGACAACTTGGACACAAACCCAGTTTCCTAAGGCAGAAAAGAGGGGGGGGACGGGATTGTGGGAAACTGGATTAGACCGACCACAGTCCTCTTCAAGGAAGCAAACAGCAGAATGGAAGCTGAGGGCCATGCAGCTGAACACAGGACTGGGACCCCATATCCATGGAAAGTTTTGCCCAGGGGGGATGGGGAACATCTGTGCTTTTGAAGGGAACTCTGGATCCTGCCACCACAGGGCAGCTCAAAGTATCTCCCTGGGCTTGCAGTCAATGCCAGGGCACAGGAATTAATTGCTTGCTGGGTTTATACTTAACCAGCATGTCCTTGACCAGGAGTGCTTGTTTTCAAAGTCCTGCTGAACATCCGGCAAAGGTTTCAGATGCCCTTGGCTTCTCGGTAGATTGCTGGACCCTTTGCACACTGGGATAAACAAGCCAATGCCATATATGCTCGGTATGTACTCTATGGCTGAAGTTTCAGTGTTCTGTTAAAATCCTGCCCTTTTCAGCTGCACATCTTTATCATTAACAGTGTTTCCATGTTTTAAACAGCATTCTCCATATGGGGTTGTATAGGACCTCCAAGTTTCTGAGTATGCTTCGAGAATTTCTTAATTTTTTAACACGCATACACTTCAGAAATAGGGAAAAGTGGCCCAGAATGATCAAACTTAGACCAGCTGAACCAATTAGGCATTCAGTTCAATACAACTTTTTTGTGCAAAGACCAGGCACAAAGATGGTTTTGCAACAATCTCACCAAACATGAACTCAAAGCAGTGGGATTAGTTTGCAGACTTTGTTCTTGCCTGTTCACCTCACCTGCCACATGGTGCAAGGGTCAAAGACTTTTGACACCTCTCAGCCACACCTGGAAACAGGCTTAAAAGGAGAGGAATCTTGGTTCTGTAAAGTCTGAAAACTGGAGGGCTGTTTGATCAGGGCTTTATTCACCCAACCGCTGCCAAATCCAGGAGGCAGGTGGACTCTTTGTCCCACCTGTAGATGTGCTGAGGTACACTGTGGCTTTGTGCCTCCCACAGAGGCTGAGAGACCTCTTGAGACACTGCCTTAATTCCCTCAAAAGGCTGTGGCAGACATGGGTCAAATGACCTAAAATGAGGCACCTCCAAAGAAATGAGGCAAGATGCCAACCCTACGGGGCTGCATTTTAAATGGTGGGCAGCTCGGATGTGGCAAAGAATCAACAGATAAGTGGGGAAGAGAAATGTGGGTTAGACTGTTTGTTTTAGAGGAGACTAGAGGCATAATCTAGGCTTAGATGTGTTTGTACACACATGGGAAGAATCTATATTGCTGTTAAAATAGGAATTTCTGCTCTGTCAAGACATTATCACAGTGGCTCTGGAGAAGGGAAGCTGCATACTGTAATAGGCTTGGGAGGTTTATTCCGTGGCTTGCAGATGAGGGACTATTGACACAAACCTAGAGCTGGTACCTCTTTTAGAAAATTGCCATTATGAGAAGACTCATTAGAGATAATAGTCTCATTTCCTTTCTGGCAGCAAGTCTGCCAACTAAAATAAACAGTAGGATGCTTTTCACTGATAGGAAAAGATATATTCCTGTGTTGTGATCTAAAGGGGTAAAATATATTCATTTTTCAAAACAGCACAGGTCATTTATCTGCATTGTGGCTTTAGTATAGGCAAGATTTTATTTAGTGCATTTTCACAGTGGAGCCTTAGATCTTGATGGGAGTCTTCCAGTGGACAGGCTGAAGCTTTCATTTCAGTTTTGAGCCATGCTCAGCTAGATTCTCCAAGTTTCAGGTTTAGTTATTAACCCTGGAGTCCCTTAGCCTTACTGAAGTGTTGTCACATAAAGGTTAAGTAAGCCTGAGGTGAGAATCACATGAGTCTGGGCCAAGTTTAAGAAATGTCTCTGGTTCTTAGGATAGCAATGTCACCTTGGGTCAAGCCATGCAAAAGGTCCATAACTGTTTCTGACTGAGACAAAGTATAACACAAAGGACACGTGCCAAGTCACAATGCCCATTGCCTGTGTTTTGTACAGCTTTGGTCACTGCAGTTCATCTTAAAATGAGGATGTTTACTTCTCAATGGTGTAACTCAGCTTTGCCAATGGGATTTTGGAGAGACTTTAGAGGATTAAAGCTTCTTCCTTGGCCAGCAATCCCTTCTTCCTGGCTTTGGCCCAGGACAACTCTTTTCTTGTCCCAGTTAGAAAATCGCTTTGCCCTAAGGGAAGAGATGTTTTCATTGCTTTCCTCACGCTGTGGTGCCCTGAGAGCACACGTTATGAGATAACATCATGTTCACATTAAAAAAAGGCCCCCAATGCCTGGTACTGCAAATCTGTGACAACTCACCAGCGACTGTGTATTCTTTGGAAAAGAAAAACAGCACTGACCCTGGCTCGGGAGCACGAGCCCTGCTCCTGTCACCAGCCATTGAAAGCTCCGAGCAGCTTGAGCCACCCATGCAGGAAGGACCCAGGTGCCCAGGACCCCCACAATGGCTGTTTCTGCCACAGGTCATCCAGGCTTGGCACTGCTGAGGACTGCCAGTGCGGCCACGGGTCGTTGCCTGTTGAATACCACCTCCTTCTTGCTTGGGAAGGGCTGCAGTACATGGCCATGGGTGAGTGCTGGGCAAACCACAGTGCTGTCGGTTTGCGTTTGACATGGGTCACTTAATCCAGGTGTTTATGGGTATAAATATCACGTGGGAGAGCCCAGAGATTCCTCTGGCTCAAGGTCGCGGGCAAGGTCGGCTCAGTTAAGTCGGTGAGTTTAAGCACACTAAAAGCACAATTTGTTTTTTCTCTGAAGAAAAGCAGAAGTTACAGTGAGACAATTTTTGGAGAAATGAGGCAGTCCCTGCTCACCATGCTCCCTACTCCTGTTGACCTGGGTGACAGTATGTCTGACTGAAGCAACTAGAAAAAATATTTCCAGTTTTAAAAAATCCGTGCTCAGGAATTTTCAGGCTCCTTATTCCTCACTGAAATCAAAGCAGGCAAAATATATGCATTTGGGATTTCCCAAGTGAAATGTTGGGAGCTTCACCCCACCCTAAGCATGTGTTTGGTTGCAAGTGGAAGCTGGTGGTTCCCAGTTAAAACCCAGCTGCCAGTATAAAGCCAAGGATGGGCCACCCTCCACTGTGGGCATCTGCCACATGGCTCTGGAGTCACTGTGCAGGCTGGGTGTCGGCACACTGCCCCAAGCCCCAGGACTCTGCCAGGTCTTCTGTCTGCCCTTTGCTAAGGCAAACATTTCAAGGCAGCGTGGGGAAGAAGTTTTGCATGGATAGAGGTAAAAGTCCTCAGGATTTGGCTTCCTTGAGAGAGATATTCCTTTCAATTGTGTTCCTACCCCTATTACTTGTTTAAAGAAGGTATTTGAAACAAATGAGGGCTCCTGCTTTGCTTCAAATAGCTGACACATCTCATCCTCTCTCATCCTCCCCAGGGAACTGTGCTGGCTCTCCTGCAATGGGCTGGGCTGTGGCCTCCTTCCCAGCCATGCTTTTAACTGGGGCCACAACTGGCTGGAATCCTTTATAAGGATTCCCATGAAGAATAAATCAAACCAACAGAATCAGACTGAAAATTAATTGCTTTTCCATCTGTTTAAAGTTAGAAAAAAACCCAGCACCCCCTTTCATGAATCACCCTGTTTTCTATCTGCTTTTGACCCTCACCTGGTTTATTTAAAAATAAAATACAAGCAAGTGTTTTGATTATCTATTGTTGAGAAACTATTAATTCAAGGAAATGTTTACAGTGGAAGGAAATTTAAGTCAAGTAAGATTTAATCTTGAAGTAGTGCTGGAAGTAGTGGGAACATCTGCAGGGCTGGTGGTGCAGGACACAATGGCCGTGACACCCTCCCCTGCCTATGGGGTGGGCATCACCCTGGTCCAACACACCCTGGGAAACAGCAGGAGGGGCAGGAATTGTCTATGAAATACCTAGTTGTCCCTGCTCACCATCAAGCCAGAAATCCCCCAGAAAAATTCCCTTTCTAGATGATTTGGACTTGTTGTTCTGATCCAAAAGAGAACAGAGAGACAAGAGTGAGGGTGTCCCCTTGCACTCTTATACAGTGTGGGAGCGTTTTCTCATTTGCAAAAGGGGTTTGACATGAGCTGTGTTTCCCCAGTGGGTGTCTGAAAGCAACTGATCCCTCAGATTTTCTCTGGTAATGTCTGATATTTAGTGCTCGTAGACCCAGACAACAAATGCTGCAGTGCAAGGCAGGATCAGAGTCTGGGCTTTTGACCCACCTCATCAGTGTTATAATGACAGAGGTCATTTGAACAACTCAGGCCTGAGTCAGATGTCACCACCATCATCAAGAGTTAGGGATACTTAGATCCACACAACAGGACCATCTTCAAAATTCATTTCCATGTCCTGAGATAGATTGCTCTGTCACAGACCCCAGAATCCTAGCTCTGTAGTGCATGGAGTGACAAAAAGCAGGCAGGAGTTAATCCTCAAATGCTTCCTCAACTCATAGCCCAGCATAGATGGAATGAAATAATAGTAATAGTTGTAGTAATAGTATAAATAATGATACAAATGGCAACAACAACAACAATAATAGAGTTGAGGAGGAAAATCAATCTCTTTAACCTAAGAAATGCAGTTTCTGCCTAGAGCAATCTGAAGTCTTGCTTATGGAAAACTTCTGCAAGGCATCTGTTCGTTTAAGTGCTCCAATGCCAACAGGAACTGAGTGAGAAAAGCAAGCAGGCGAGCAAGGCAGAGCAGGAGCTGATGTGACAGCAAAGACTGAACAGGTTTTCATTTACCTAGACAGCCCTGGCATCCCTGCCTGCCCAAAGGATGCTGTTACTAGTGGGCTGAACAGCCCAGTGGGATGAAGAATGGGGAGGAATGGAGGGGGTCCAAGGAGGGACCAGGTGCTCCCAGGTGGGAAGAAGCTGAGAAGCAGTGCTGTGCCCAGGTGATGCATGAGGGCTGAGCCTGGTTCAACTTCATCACAACAGCTACCAGAGCAGAGAAGGACCTGCTGCTGGCCTCATCGCCTCATGTACTAGAAACTCCTGCAAGACCTATGAGGACCAGGCTAGGGTTTTAACACATTAAACAGAGGTGTCTATAGGGTTCAGAAAAAACATGGGTCTACAGGACTGCAGATGCCAAAACTCCCATCAGTAGCTTTCCCTGCTTTTCCATCACTGGCCCAATTTGTCTGTGTGCTCTGCTCAGCGCCAAAGCAGGATGCAGCAAGGACCCTTGCACCCTCTATTCCCCAGGGAAACACCTCCACTCCTGAGCATGGCCCTGGAGGAGATGTTCTGTCTGGGTTGAGGTGCAGGTACCCTCTGTTCAAAGGCTCAGACAAACCAGACACCACAGCCTTCCACTAGCGCATTGAACTTGCTCAGCTTCCCTCTTTCCCCCTTCTCCCAAATATAATTAGTGTTGAGCACAGACATGGAAAAGCACTCCAGACAAATTCTTGTGCAATCCATAAATCTCTACCTGGGCTGATTGCTCAAGTTGCCTTATTAGCATTGCACCTGCTTTAAGCACTGATGCTGCCAAATTAGATGGAAAAACATGCAAATGCTGTGTAGATTTCTGGCAAATTAGCATGCTTCCTGCACAAAGGTGAAGATGACTTGGAGGGGGAGAAGTACTAATGTCGTTTGACTAATTATTGAAGCAAGCAAATTAGGAGAAAGGGTAACTAAAAAAAATGCATAAGTATCAATCCAATCGTATAGACAACTGCTGTAAGGATGGCACAGAGAGCAGCTCTTCGGTATGGCTGCCAGTATCAGTGAGGAGGCTGCTTACCTCCCAGCTGGCTAATGAGACTGTTTTAGTTTTCTACTTTAATAAACAAAAGGGAAGCTTTGGCTGTTGCTGGTGGAAAAGGAGGTGTGAGACTCCAGTGATGTGCACAAAAATCATAGAATCATAGAATGGTTTG
>NW_010322740.1:0-20722 GCF_000700745.2 Antrostomus carolinensis
CTTAACGAGACACAACCCAAGGAACCCATCTTGGATCTTGGCGGCCTTGCCGGGCAGTGACCCCTGCGCTCGAGAGGGACAGTGAGCGACCACGTCCCGGGGCCGCGCGCGCTGGGACGCTCTGCCGGCGCGCTCCCGCCGAGTCGTGTGAGGGGCTGTGGGATGCTCCCCCACGTCCCCACCATGGGGCTGTGCCACGGAAATGCAAAAACCTGAGCAGGTAAAAGAAAAGAAAAAAAATATATATATATGTTTAAGAAGTGAAATAGGATGGAACGCCCGGTTTGGTTCCCCCGGCTGATCTGAGGGCTGGCAGCCCCTCGTACCCACGTTGCAAGATGCCTGAGCCCTGGAGCGATCTCAACACACTTCAGACGTGACTGGGATGAGCAGGCAGGGGAGGCAGCGAAGAGCTATTTCTTCAAAACAACAAAATCCTGGTCCCTTTGGGGGAAGAGATCCCGAGCTTCAATCGCAGCGGGCAGGGATGTCCCCGGGCTGGCTCGCGCGCTGCCCACCTTGGGGCTCGGTTGCTTTAAGTGCATTGTTTTCTGACTGGTGAGAAAAGGCAATTGTAAATTGTATTGGTCTACAGGGTATATTTTTGATACCTTCAGTGAATTATGTCGATATTTTACGCAAGGAAGGACTTAAAACACAGTATTACATGCTGTAAAAGAGGTTCTGTTCTTACATGCAGGCTTTGATGCGTTTGTCCATTGTATGGAAGAGTTAAAAAAGAAAGAGACAGTAACAATGATCCATCAGAGTTATCTGTAAGTCAGGAGAATGTATGGACTTAGTTTAAAAAAAAAAAAAAAACCCAACAAAACACAAAATCTTGCCATGGTTGCAGGGCCCCCCGTTATACACACCTTTGCTGAGTCAGCAGAAATCGTTTGCTGGTTGTAGACGTTGATTCTCCGGAGCCCTCCGAGCTGGCCGGGTGCAGGGGCAGAGCGGGCAGGAGGCCGGCGTGGCAGGGAGGTCACAGGAAAAAAAAAATTAAAAAAAAAAAAAAAAAAAAAAAAAAAAAGGAGAAAAAGGAAAAAAAAAGTTTTTATTGTATTTTTGTGATACACACGAATGCTCTACTTTACATTATTTTTTTTTCATTCCATGATGTTGGCTCATATCTGCAGTTACATGGTTAAAGAACAAAATATTAGACTTTTTTTCATTCACTTCTGCTTTCTCGCTCTGGGGGGGGGAAAAAAAATGACAAAAAAAAAGAAAAAAAAAAAAAGTATTAAATGCTTTGCATTCTATACGCTAGAGGAACCCAGAGGACGGCACAGACTTTCTGCCTCTCCGGCTGCCGGGGGGGCACTCAGCCCCGCAGCCCCCGCACGGGTCCGGCAGCGAGGCCGGCGCTTTCCCAATGGATCTTTCATTTCCCCCTGCAACTGTTCCCAGGTTGATTCTGATTTCAAAGCAAGAGAATGATGGTGTTTGTTGTTTGTTTGGGGTTTGTTGTTGGTTTTTTTTGTTGTTGTTGTTGGGTTATTTTTTGTTTTGTTTTTTTACAATGTACAGGTTTTTAATGTTCATCAATGTTTGTGTCTTTTTCTGTTGTGCTTTTTTTTTTTTTTTTTTTTTTTTAAGAAAAAAAAATCTGAGACAATGCACAAGCGATGTGGAAGTTTTTCCGTTCCCAGGTTATTGCTGCTGGTGTCTCCATGGCTCTGAGATGTAAAAACTAACACAGAGCTGATGTCTGGGTATAACGCTATGAAAGTGTTGCAGGTTTTGCTGGGAGGGGGAAAAAAATACTCCAAATCTGACCCATCTTCAAAGCCGCCTCCTTCACCTTTTTGGAAAAAAAAAAAAAGAAAAGAGAAAAAAAAAAAAACCCCAACAAAGAATAAAGTTCCCAGTTGGCACAGTAGCAATACTGTGTGCTGCTTTGGTGTCTCCAGACGTCCAGGAAGGTGCCTGTTGCTGGTGGAAGGTGCCCGCGGTGCTGGAGCCCCGCTGACCGGCGTCGCAGACCCCGCTCTCGCCGCGCAGGGACCCTGGTGGGTTGAGACACGGAGAGGGGGCGAGGGAAGCCTTTGGGGCGGCCACACCAAGCCTCAGCCTTCACCCTGGCTCGCTCTCTCCAGCCTCCCAGTGGCGTGCCGGGGATGGAGACACCGGGGCGGCGTTTGGGCTCCTTGCCGTGGGCACCCCATGCCGACCCCACGGGCTGAGCACGGCCGGGTGTTGGGACATCGGGAAGGGCCACGGGCTCCAGCCGGGAGCTGCAGAGCCGCCTTCTCACTGCCCCAGACACAGCAATGTTGGGTTGTCCTCGCCGTTAACCCCAGGGAGCGTTTCCCCGCATGGTAGCCAGCACCCAAAGCCACGGGCTGGAGGGTGAGGAGCTTGTCCAACCCTTCGGTGCTGTGTCTGGGGCTGTGCTTCTCTTTTTGACTCATTTCCATCACATCTTTCGTGTGCGCGGGATGAGGGGTTGGAGCTGGCAGGGCTGGCCAGGAGCCCCCAAGTGCAGCTGATGCCCAAGGCTGTGCTGTGAGGATGTTAAAACTGATTTTTTTCAGATGTTTGTGAGGTTGGTTTAGTCCTTTTGGGGTTTGTGGCTCGGTGCTGGTGGATGGATGGTTGGGTGGATGGTATCCACCATCTCCTGGACTGGGCAGTGTTCGCAGGAGGGGACAGCAGAGCTGCTGGGGAGATGCTGGTGACCCCCAGCCACTGCGGGGCTCTGACAGCCTCACGCTCCTGCTTGGTGGGATCCTTTGGGACGGTTTCTGGAGCGGGGAGCAGGACACATCGCTGATGTTCCCAGCTCAGTGCAAGAGCTCAGGTCCCAGCTGTGCCACTGTCCCCATCACACCAGGACAGCCTGTCCTGTGCTGGGAGCAGCCAGGTGGGTGAGCCGAACCGTCCAGGGGCACGTGTGGGTTTTGGCTCCAGCAGGATCCCACCCATGAGGACCCACCTTGCAGAGGGCTCAGCCCCGCGCCCGGCTGAAGCACAGCTCAGTTTGGTGCTTTCTGTCTTGCTGTGTCTCCATCGTCCGGTGTCCCCACACAGACCCCCCCGCACAGACCCCCCCCAGTGCATCCCCACGGCAGCAGGGACACGGACAGGGCCCAGTTTGCTCTGGCAGGGTGGGTTTCTTCCACTAAAGGTGAAGGGGTTTGTTCACTGTTATTTAGCTCAGCGTGCCCACCAGCAAGTGGTGTGGGTAGCAGTGTCTGAACATTGCCTCGGACATCTGAGCTGCTGCAAGTCCTGGAGAAGGGCTCCCCGATGCTGTGGGACTGCTTTGTCTGTCCAGGGGTTCTCCAAAAGGTTCCTGTCTCTGTGCTGGTGAAGAATCACCGTGGGTCCTCTCTGGATCACCCACACACCATCTGAAATCCCTCTAGGTATGTACCTGCTCCCACCAAACTGCCTCCTCCTGTCTCCACACGCTGCTCCAGCTCCCATGGCCACGCACCAGGTAGGTACCTGGTGGCTCTTAAAGATCATTCTAAAGATCTCTGAGACCAGAGATTTTGTTGAAATCCTTCTTGGAAAGGCTTTTGCTGCTCTGAAGGCATTTAGAATCAGTTAATAACTAGTAACAAACAGGAGCCAAAGCTGTTCAGCCTCTCGCATCAGGGTTTAAACACTGACGAGGGCTGACGGCGTAGCCCTGGTCAATAATTCATACTGGTGCTGAGGAAACGGAAGGTGGGAAAAGTCTAAGTTCAAAGCCAACACTTACGATTTAATGATGGAAAACTTTAGGTCTACTTTTTACATAACGAGATGAAAATGAAATGGGACAAGAGCAGATGGCTTCAAAAAACAGCAATTAAAAAAAAATGTCAGAAGTGCAGACTCGGTGGTATTTTGACTGGGTGGCAGGTCGGGGGGTTTGGAGAGAAGAGAGGAGACAAAAGATGGTCCCTGATGTCTTTGCCCTGGATAGAGGCCATGAGAAGTTCACCAGAGCGTTGTGACCTTCTCGTGGTGATCAGTTGGTGTTTATTTAGGACTATGGGGAATTTTTCCTTTCTTTTGGAAAGAATTAAAGCAAGAGGAAGATTTTTTTTTTTAGCTGGTCCAGGCTGATTTAGAAGAACAGGAAGGAAAGGGCACAGGACTGAGGTTGTCCATGCTGTGAGAGCCAGGAATCTGTGCACTGGGCTTCCGTCTGCGTGTGCTGTGTGCGTGACGGGGAGGGGAGAGGGATGTAGCTGTGGTACCCAGCAATGAGCAGGGTAGGATTTAAAAAGAAAAAAAGGGTATAAAACATGCCAGAACACAAAACCTGCGTGGTGGTGACACCCAGCCCTGTGTCCTCCCCAGAAGGCAGCTTGGGGTCCTGACCCAGCAGCCCCCAGCAGAGCTGGAGCTCTTTGACTGAGCAGCTGAATGGGTCAGATGTGCCTTTGGCCAGCAAAGCCGGTAACTGTTCCTGGGCTCCTCACAGCAGGAAGCATTTTATACCGTCCTGACAATTGCAATCCAAATAGTCATCCATCAGTTCTTGTGATTTGCCATGAAATTATATATGCTCTCTGATAATGATGCAGAGGGTGAAGGAGCTGATTTTGGCAGGAGATGAGACGTTTTAGGCTGGCGAGTAACTTGGAAGGAAAATAGAGCGGTTTTTGATCAGATGCCTGGATCTTATCAGTGCTGGGACACCGAAGGGTGGTGGGCAGGGGCAGGGGGGGGTTGGCTGGCTGAGCTCTACCTGGCTTGGGTGCCCGTCTGGAAAGAGTTGGGGTCTAAGAAACTTGGGAACGAGCGTCACTGCATGTGTGTAGGTGTGACTAACAGCTGAATTAATTGTCAGGTTTATTTATCCTCTCATTTTTGGCCTCCTATAATTACTAAAATGAGTGTTTGTCAGGACTCCAGGCAGCGGAGTGGTAACAAATCAGGAGGTTGGAGTAGTTGTGTGTAAGGAAGCTGAGATCTGTGTCAGCTTTAGCGAAGTGCAACTGCTGTCAGAGGAGCTGGTGGGCTGGTGCACAAACAAAAATACCCCAAAAACAGCTTTGCAGAAATACTCCTGAAATAAAATCCCTGGATGCACAGTTCTCCAGCCTGGAGCTCTGGTTGTCTCAGCTGTTGTGAGGAGGAATCACCTAACAGGATGAAGAGGGATGGGGGACAGGGAAAGCCTTGGCAGCTCCCAGTGGGTGGGATTCTGCTGGACACAGTGGGGCTGCAGGTCCCTTCCCGTGATGGCACCAGGGTGTCCAAAAACGCACAGCGAGGAGGGCATCTGCCTGCGTGTCCTGGGCTGAAAAGCTGCAGAAGCTGGGTTGAAAGGCAAAATCTTTGTGGTGCCAACACACTTTCTGGGTCTCGCTTTACAGACTGAGGCTCTAGTGCAAGTTGGGCTTCACTGGGCTCTGCCCTCCTGGCCTTGCTGGTGTCACGGGATCGGTCCTGCTGGCGCAGCAGCGATGCTGTGCCGGGGAATGCAGGCGAGTGTCTGGATCCCAACCAAGGAGGGACCACACTCATCTGGGCTGCAGACGGAGTAACCACCAGCAGGTGAGGCTTTCCTCTTGTTGACCCTTGTAAATGGAGAACAGGCAGAAATAACCACCTGGAGATCCATTCTGCCACCTACATCGTGGAGAGGCGAGCATCGGTCACACGTCGTTTCCAGTCCATATTTTTGAAGAGGCTGGTGTGTTTCCCTTCTTTGGGAATAATCCGAGTGTCTCTCTCCGTAAATGCGTGGAACCTGACGAAGCGCAGGGTGTGGGGAATGGTGGTGAATTCCATCTGGAGAGCGCGCTGCTTTGAAGTCTGACGCCGTTTTAAACTCTGCAGGGTACTTTCGCTTAGAAAAAGCAGCAGTTGTCAGTGAAGATTGATCTTGGTCCAGAAATTTTTGCTGCCCCCCTGACTTCATATTTATTAGTCATTTGCAATCTCTTTGATGACTAGATGCATGTTCAGCTCGGAGAAAACTCTGTTGCAGTATTTGCCAAGGCAGTGCCAGGGGATAGGATGGTGCCAGCTGCGAGGTCTGGCCCATGCTAACGATGGTGCATTTTGAGTTGGCATTATTAATTGCCACAGCAGCCCCCAGTGCTCCCAAGCAGAGGCTGAGGCGGACCATGGAAGAAGCAGAAGCCCTGGGGTGGGGTTGATCTGAAGTATCACCCACGGGTGTGCAGCCCTGGTTGAGCCAGCCAAAATCAATTGTTCCGCATGTTGCAGTTCAGTATTTGCAGAAAACACTGTGCCCACAAGAGAGGAACATCTCGGGGGGCTGCTGGGGGGTCCTCTCCTGCCTTCAGTGGCACAGGGAGAAGAGAAGGTTTAATGAAGAGCAAAAAGCAGAGCAACAATGTCCAGGAGGTTGTTCTCGAAGACACTACATCCTCATTCAACACGTTCCTCGAACTCTGCTCAGAGCAGCTGTCAGCGGGTGCGAAGCGATGGGCCCCGAATCAGCTCTGGTGAGAGGTGGACTCTGAAGAGGTTTGGACCCCATTGACTTGGGTGTTTGTTTGCAAAAGGCTGGAGTGTAGATACACAATCCTGATCCAGGAGTATTTTCTGCTGCTGTTTCATCCTGAGCCCTTTCCAGAAAGCGAAGCAGCTGCCAGAGGTCAGACACGAGGAGCCTGGTCGGTGCGTGCCTGAAGATGGGTGCCAGGTCTGGATCTGCATTCCAGTTGGACTGAAGCAGAGCTTTTCCCCACGGGGATGTTAAACCTGGGCCTTGGCTTAGAGCCATCTCCCATGTTTTTGGAACTGAAATAGAGCGCCATTCTGTTCAAGGGGAGAACAAATCCTCATACTCTACAGCCTGACGAGAAGTCACAACCAGTTCAAGTTAAGCTGGCTCCTTAGAAGTGGAACCCTTCTAATTTCACCCCACTGGACCCAGTTTTAAGCTACCAGGATAAATTCAGTGCTCACAGGCTGCTGGAGCATCCTCCTCCCCTTCAGACCAGCAAGAACCCCTGAGCTGGAGCTGCCTTCTCCATCACTGGTGAAGGAGAAACCAAGCAGCAGAGGTTGGAAACCAAATAACAGAGGTTGCTCTTGGGTCTCTTTGTGGGGGAGGGCGGCCCTTTTATTAGGTCCAGATGTTGCTTTCTGCCCTGGGCCATGCTGGGAAGTAAAGCAAAGTGTGTTAATGTTGGCTGGAAAAGCCTTGTTGGAGACAGGCTCAACGGAAGCGGGGTTTCTCCTGCACCCCTCTGTCCTGGGGGCCCCGGGGAGATGGGCCAGCACAGGGAGCACAGCATGGGTGAGGGGTTGGTCTGCTGCTGAGCAGCCCTCTTCCCTTCACTCTCCAAGAATCTCCTGGCAGAGAGCGTGACTTTAGCCAACCACCCGCTCCTCCAGGGCTCTTGGGTCCCTGCTGTCCCCTGGTTGGTGGCCATTGTCCCCAAGCTGATGGCTCCCACAGGGACAGCTGGCCACATCACTGAGCTGACAGGTCCCTTCTGGACCAATTTCCTGTTGGGTTTTGTATCGAGATGTGGAGATGGAGGACTCTGTGTGAGGGGCAAGGCTGCTCTCCAGATGTTCTTTTTCACCATTAGGCAATGTTTAAAAATATATGTGATTCTTTTTTTTCCCCCTTTCTAAGTGCAGAGAGAGGAGAGACCCTTGGAGGGGTGAGTGGCAGGGAGGTGCTGGGTGGGGGAGGGCAGCAGGACCTTCCCCCATATCAGTCTCTCCTCTGCAAACGAAGCTTTTCCAGAAGGTGCTGAGCTGGGCTACAGCACAGCGTGGCGTGGCCGGCTAACGGAGCCGGGCTCCAACGGGTCCTCGTGGTCCGGTGCCAAGCCTGGAGGCCTTGGAAACATGTGGCTCGTTAACAGTGTGCTGCAGCTATGGTTGGGGCTCATGCAGAGGGCTGGCGCTGCCAGAGCCTTCACAAGTCCCGGAGGACTTGGAAAGGGCCCAAGCTGCAAAGTTCAGGGGCAGACACAGAGGCAGAGCAGTGCTGGGCTTGGCAAAGCACCCCAAAGCCTCAAGTGCTGCTCCACCATCCCATGCTCTGCTCCACCTTCACTTCACTTTGATAACAGGCTCAGGCCAGAGCTGTAAGGATGCTCAACTCCTCCCCCAAACACAGGTCAGGGATCTGTGTGGCTCTGGGTGCTGTCTCTTCTAGTTCAATCTATATTTCCAGGTAAAGCCTGTGCTCAACCAGCCATGGATGCTCTAAGAGGCCTGCGCTGCTGCCAGCCCATAATGTCTCACTAGAAGGTGGACCTGAAGCTAAAACCCCAGTTCTGCACCTCCCAGGCTGTCCTACTTGGCCACAACAGGTTGGTAGGTCCATAACACAACTGTGGGGAGATGCTCTCCTGGCTGGGTGGCACTGGGACAGCAGCATCGGTCTCTGATGGTCTAGTCAAAGGTGTCCCTGGTCTAGTAGACCAGGTTTAGTAGAAGGTGTCCCTGGTCTAGTAGACTTGGTCTAGTTGAAGGTGTCCCTTCTCATGGCAGGGAGGTTGGAACTGGATGACCTTTAAGGTCCCTTCCAACCCAGACCAGTCTGTGATTCGATGATCTCCCAGCCACAGGCACTGGGGATGCACGTGCTTGAACCCAGCCCCTGCGCCAGGCGGCCGAGCCGTGCTCTTCAGCAGCTAAAATTAATGTCCTGGAAGTGCAGGCGATAAAAAAACCCCAAAAACCCAACCCTGTCGGAAGCGCAGCAAAAACCCATCTGTGAGTGGAAGAGGTCAAAGAAGAATACAAAGGCTTTTATTTCCTGAGGCAGTTGTCAGCAAGACAAATGTGGGCTTGGATTTTTTTTTTTAAATTTGCTGCGTTTTCCTAGCTGGCCTCCCACGCAAACACCAAATGGACTCTCATGAGCAGAAAGCAGCGTGTTGGCGTGTGTCCTTTGTAATCCAGCGCTCGAGGACTCAGACGAGGAATTGGTTGGATCACTTTATTATCAGTAAGTGGGGCACATTTAAAGGAAACGGGCAGATTTCAACACTACATCTATAACTAGTTTATTGCTGGTATGTTCCTCTCTTGCCCTTGTTATTTATGTTGAAAATGATAAATGAGGGATTGATGGTTCTGGCTGGTTTATGAATAATCAGGTTATTTCACTGTAAAGCCCCAGGGGAAGGTGATGTTTCTACAATCCCCCATCAAAAAGAATGCAGTTTGCACTTGTGTGTGTGAGCGTGCACGTGTGTGTCGCTCGTTCCTCCATTGCTTTGCTCTTGGCGTGTTTTTGCACATTCCCTCCACGAGTGTGGGTATCCCCACACACTCCCAGTGCCAAAACACGTTTCCCAGTTTGTGCAGCCCCTTGGCATCGTCACCCACAGCCACACACTGGGTGTTTGTAACAGATGCTCTCCAATGCAGGAGGTGGTGGGCGCCTCGGTGGCCCATGATGGGAGGCTGCATGGGCAGGGTGCTGGGCAGGTGCTCTGCATGGAGGGTGCTGACCACAGCAGTCAGCTCGGAAGAAGACCTGATCCCATTTGTACTTCAAGGAGCTGCAAATAGCCACTGGTCTCAGGATTTGCTTGTGAGACAGGAAGAGCCCCGGGGAGCTGCGTTGAATGTTTATGTATAGAAATGTCTAATCACGGGGCTCAGAACAGGCTCAGGAAGGGAATCTGGAGGTGGTTAGCTGAAGAGGAGGATATTTTTATGCTAGAAATGTGCTGTCCGCCTGTTTGCAGGGTAGGAAGGATACGATGAGAATCAAAGGCTTGGCAGGATGAGCATTTTCATCCTCGTAGATGTGAACTCCCCATCTGTCTTGGACTCCAAGGGGTAGAATTGTTTGGATCCAGTATCATTATTAGAAGCAGAAAATAGAGCTCATAAAACTTCTTCCTTACACCCCAAAAAAGCAATTCCAGGACCCTCTATCCTACTTGTGAACAAGCCATTCCTGCATTCATTTCCTGCTGTGGCTGGGCACGTTGCCAGAAGAAGGGGACTCGGAGCTTCAGCAGAAGCTGTGCTGCCCTGGGGCAGGTCCTTGCTCCTCTCCTGTGTAGCCAGACCAGGAGATTTTGAAACAGGAAGGAGAGCTGGGGATGGTTAACGTGGTGGCAAACCCACATGGCCAAGCCATGTTCCTTCTGGGCCACGAGGTAACCACAGAGGCTGCATCCGCAGTGGGAATTGCTCCCCCAAGCAACAGGCTGAAATCAGCAGTAGATACGGTTCTTACCATGGCTGAGCAGATGCTGCAGAGGGCAGTCAGGAGTGCCAGCCATGGAAGCCACCACCCAACCACCAGACCAAGCATCCAGAGGCCGATGCAGCCACCCTGAGGTCTCAATTGCTGAAGCTTAGCTGACCCCTGAGACACTGAACCTGCAACATGGGACAAGAGGAGGTTGCAGAGCTGCATCCAGAGCATCTCAGGTGGGTCCGTTGTCCTGGGATGGCTGCTCTGGAAGGTGGAGGCGCAGGGACAGGGGATAGAGGGACCTCCAGGCATATCTGCTGTGGCAGGCTCCCATCCCACGTCTGCTCCCCACAGAGGCCTAAGTGACAGCTCAGCGTCCTGTGCCAGAGGAGGTGCGGTTCATGCAGGTGGCTGGGATGTGCATCGGTCCAGGTGTGCTGCTGGTGGTTCCTCCACATGGGCACAGATTTGTGATATTTTGAAGACAGTGACACAACTTTCCTGCTGCTTGGCATTGCCTAGATCTTCCAGACACTTCTGCAGGTCCAGGCTGTGACATTGCTATCTGCTGAGTATAAAGAGCAGAGACCAAGCCCAAGGTCTTGAACGTGGTAGTTTCAAGCTGATGACTCGGCAGCAGGGGGAAGTTTTTCCTGCTCAGGTATCAGGTAAGGTTCTTTCTCTAGCAAATCCTCCATTTTTTGTTGACTGTACATAGCTGTGGAATGAAATTCGATAAAGGCATCTGCTGCTCCCTTACAGCTCTGCTCTGTTGAGTGGAATTGGGATCCCAGTATGTGGGGTTTTGTTATTATTTAATTTGTAGCTGCCCATTATCAGCAAGTTCTTTTAGTTGAGGGTTTTGGCATTTTGCACTCAGCATTCTTGCTGTCTGTAAAACCAGCCTAAACCTTTCCTTCTGTTCATAAAGGTGTCTAGTCTAAATTCAAAGTCCATCCATTATAACTTCAGCACCTTGTAATCCCTCAGAGATATGTGCAATTACTCTCTGAAATATCCCAGGAGCAAAACTAATACCAAGCATCATCTGCTTAAATTTACAACGTCCAAATGGCACAGTAAAAGCCACTTAGGGGTTAGCTCATCCAAGCACACTTGCCAAAACACATATCCTGCATCTAATACTGCTTGTGCTGCTGAGGATTTAGCTGCCACCTCAGGAATCTTCACTGGACGGCATTCACGTTTTATGGTTTTATTTAAATAACAGGAGCAGATGCACGTCCTTCATCTGGCATTTGGGTTCCTACCAGTGAACTCGCCCATTCCGCACACGCCCTGCCTTCTCCGTGTAGTTGCATTTCCATGGGTGCTCGAGCATGAGCACGTCTTCCATCCTCTATCCTAGGAGCAGTTTGGCTGTGATTTGTGTCAAAAAGCTTGGGATGATGGGATGGGCACTTCCTGTGCACCTGAAGCAAGTCTCCTGCATAATAACATGGCTTTCCTTCTCCTTTCCATTCCTTAGAGTTTAACAGCTGTTTTCGTCCAAGCCTATTGACTTCATCCCTATAAATCCAATATGATTTTTCCATAAGGATTAGTGTCAGATTCTTCCTGCAGACATCTTAGGTCTTGGAAGACAGCTGAGTGCTCTGCTAATAGCCGGCTGGCAAGCCCGAGGCATTTACAGCAATATGGCTTTAAAACACACTGCATGGCTAGGCAGAGTTTTAGCCCTGATGCAACCCATCTGTCTTCATGCTCTGGAGAGCCAGGACATGGCAGGGGTGCCGATGCTGTATTAGGATGTGGATACCTGGATATGAAATAAGCATTATGTCAGGCCTTCCTACCCTTCAAGGCCATGGAAAAGCTGTGAGAGGAATTATCTAGGCTGGTTGCCCAAGGAAGTTGTGGCTGCTCCTCCCTGGAAGTGTTCAAGGCCAGGTTGGATGAGGCTTTGAGCAATCTGGTCTAGTGGAAGGTGTCCCTGCTGATGGCAGGGGGGTTGGAACTGGATGAGCTGTAAGGTCCCTTCCAACCCAACCCAGTCAGGGATTCTATGACTCCAGGGCTTCATAGCTGGGTAGAACAAGATCGAGCAGGAAGAGGGAAATTTAGGGTGAAGAAACGGTAAAACTGCTTCTGCAGGAAGAATGAGTTTTGTGCCTTTTGCTTGAGCTATTTCAACTTTGTGTGGGTAAACGTGACAGAGCAGGTTTTACACATCTGAAACCACAGCCTCCTGACCACGGGGAGCTGGGCTGAATCCCATGGGAGACAGGGGGAGACACCAAAAACATTCCCTCTGGATGGGAAAGGGGCATTAGGGACCAAGTAAATGGATAAGGAAGGAAACTCCGGATACATCAGCATGACAGTTTGAGCATTTTATTATGATATATAAATTTTGTCTTCTTAAATTACTCTCTATGAGTTGAACAGGAAGGGATTATTGTGGAGGGGGGAATATACAAAAATAAAAGGATATTGTGAACTACTGCATCACCACATATACAACAGTACTTTACAAGCACTTAAGAGAATCAGACTTACAAAAATAAAAATATGACACATCCTTATGCATCTCCACCAGTAATATGTTCTTTTCTTCCTTCTCTAACCTTCAAACACCTTTCAGCCCCATCTTCAGGTCACGATTCACACGGTAAGATACTTTGCTCATTTTGATGGCCACCACAGTATCTGAAAAGGAATCTGTGCCTCCCAAGAGTTACAAAATACCATGGTTATTGGAGAGCTTTGGGGGAGATGTTCAGAACAGATTGATTTGTGAGTGATGGGGTGATTCTCAGGGAGCAGAGTTTATCTGGCAGTAGAAATGTGAATATCCCACAACCAGACCCATCATTCCCTATGAAGTGTTCCCCCCGTCTCCACACAGGGACAGCTCTGTGTATCTGTGCTTGATACGCAAAGTCCCCTGCAAGCCTGGGGAACGCTGATGCTCAGACTTCAGTAGGTCTGAATAACTGTGACAGAGGATGGATCTTATTTTGTTTCAGCTCTAAAGAGGGCAAAGATGCTCTTCCCTGCAGGAGAAAAGGTGGGTTAGAACTACAACAGCTAAGTATCCTAGCTCACAGTGTTCACACACAGAACCATTCGCCTCTAGATCAGATTCACTCAGCTTTTAGTCCTCAGTTTGCTCTACAAAGTCTTTTCCTCACTAGCCTTCTAGTGACCTTTCCCATTTTTTTAAGACACACTCAACATAAATAGTAAATAGCATTCACTTCTCTGACCAGCAGCTCACTCAAACACTGCTATCAACACCCAAACCTCATTTCATCCTTCCCAGAAAGTATGCACCTAGGGTGCGAATCTGTCTGTATTTCACATTGAGAAAAGTAGAGCTGGCTTAGGGAGAAGAAAAAAGGAAAAAAATTAAGATGAAAGAAGCAGTGAACTGTTTTGGTCGAAGTTGCTCTCTGTGTTTTGTGCAAAGTACTCTGCAGATTCTGAAAAGTCAGTATTTAGCCACGGTTCCCTCTTTCTGGCCCCAAATGCAATGATAGCAATGCAGGCAGAGCAGACACAAGCATCCTCTGTTGCATTCAGGGGCAAAACAATCACTGGAATGAAGGGGATGAAAGGCAAACCCCTCACCTTTGAGACAGACAGTGACTACCTTCCCCTCCCCAAAACAGATGCCTTCTGAGACAGTTTCTGATCTCACAAATAACTATTGATGGAAAATAATTCCTGAAGGCACAGTCTGACTTTATCAGGCTTACAGGACTGTGAGCAACAGGCACATAAAGATCCCGGGGAGAAATCATGTAGCCACAGTCCCAGCTGCTCAAGGAAACTCACCTTTCTAAGCAGCATTTCCATGGTCTAAATTTATCATTTGTAGCTTTGAGAAAACACACATGAACAAAGAACTGTTGGTTGAGATGGAAAATGCTCCATTTAAAAGAAAAACACCTCTCTAGTGGGACTAATCATTCCTTTTAGATGTTCAGATATATTACAGGCAAGGCAACTCTTGGCTGCTGGGAGCAATTCTTAATTGGCAACACACAAACACAAAATTCCGTTTCTGGTGTTTAGGCAAAACAAAAACAGCCATTGCTTTTCCCAGTCGTGAGTAAGATGAAATTTTGTCTCTTCTACCACTGCCTAACCCAGCCACAGGGACAGAGGGTGGGCAGGTGGGTGGGATCTGCACCCACATGAGGGTGAAGACCTGACCCTCTGTGGTTTTCTTGTGCTCAGGAAAAACAAAGTCCCTTTCCAGCGCCAGCTTTCACTGAGAAGAAAAGCAGCTAGTGATGGGCCCAGGGGAAACATCATATAAGAAGGTATTATTAAAATATTTCTACAGATCTCAGGCACTTGGCAATGTCACAGCTTGGATGTGGTCCAGGGTGGTAGCCCACCATGGCTTGTCCATGGCTACACAGCTCAAAGTGTGTTTGGCAGCTGAGAAACCCAAGTTGCCGACTGGCTTTTTTTTCCTGACATGGCAAGACCAGAAAAGCTGCTTAAGCTCAATGGAGCAGGAGCATGTTAGGTCATTTCTAGTCTATTTGGAGAGAAAACAAAGCATGAAGCTTCAAAGAGGCCTGGCCTGGACATGTGGGGACCCTACAGTGCCAAGGATGCAGCCCTCCAGTGCACCCTCCCTGCGTGGTGAAAGACCAGGCTATAGTTCAGGTCTCTGCACTGGATTTGTATTCACACACTAGTTTTCTGGCTTTTTAAAAATTCTTTTTTTTTTCAATTCTCTTTTTTTCTGTTGCAGCCAACATTTAGGAAGCAGAACTAACAGTGGACAAAGTAGGCAGAAGCTTGCAGCTGGCCATGATAAAAGATTTTCTGGGGGAAACCTGTCCTGCTCCAAGACCAGCACAATCAAAAACTGCAGCTTTGTGCTTGGAACAGGAGACTAATCCAGCTGTTAACAGGAGAAAAGCCTGATGCATGGTCAGAATAGGGAGTCTCTGGCATCCCTTCAGCTTGGAGGTCAGCCTGTCTCCACGCTTGCTGAGTTGGAGGTGCCTGCAATCTCATCCATCATCATGCAGGGATCTGCTGGGTATGAGTATTGCCCCTGCTTCTGAACCTGGATTACACCATTGCTCAGCTTGGAAGCCTTTGCTACAGACTCTCACAGGTGCATGGAAAGAGCCCTCCAGAGCCTTCATGACGTACCCAGGAAGGCAGATGAGTATTTCCACTGGCCACAAGGCTTCCTCGCCAGCACTTGGTGAAACTAGACCTCAATATGAGCTAGCAGGTAAGTGCATCACCAGTTTACATTGTACTGGGACCACATTCATCCTGGCTTCTGCTGCCCTGCTGTCTAAGCTAACACTGCAGCACTTGTGTTTGCTGGAGCTCTGGGGAGAAGGGTTGCTTCATGGCATAATCATGTTGCTTTTCCAGGCTTTGATGCTGACAGTCAGTGACAGCAAAATCTGACCAATAACAAACATAATCTGTGTTGCTGAAAATAATTCAACAGTAGGTGGAAGCCTTGGAAATCCTTTGAGGGATTTCTCCCTACCAAGTCCTAACTCCCAAATAGAGAGGCAGAGGTCGTCACTGCCACAGTACACATCTTTCAGTACTAATGATGCTTCAGCTGTCAGCATTTAAGTTTGTATATAAAAACCTTGTATTTACCTCTGGTGGAAAAACTTTGCTTCATCTTAAAAAAAGAGAACTCTGTTTCATAAAGGTCACAGTTGTGGTCACTGCATTTTGAAACTGATGGAAAAAAGTATAAGTCACCATTTAATTAGCTTTTTTTTTAAAGAAATTTTTTTCTTTTTAAATCTCTGTGGGTTTGTGTGTCAACTGTTCTGGTCAATCAGCTATGTCTTGTTGATACTGTTAATAGGTTTTCAGACTTGGCTGCTCAGTTGTGTTCTGAAATAACTTCATCAGACTCGCAGCAAGTCAGGAACAAAATGGAAAGTTTAGAAGAGGGAAAACTGGAAACTAATTTCCAGAGCTGTGTGGTTATTTTCTAAGTCTGGGCTCTTCTGAGCAGCATGCAAAAATTCTTGGTAAGATTTCTGGAGACAATTCCATGCCATTTTCAAAGGTTACATATTTGCAGGAATCCAGGCTCTTGCAGGTTTTCAATGAGCTACCAAAGTGAAGAGGTACTGGGAGATGTGATTCATGAGCAGGGAATGGTTTACCTTAGGATGGCTGCAGTGACTCCAGCTTTCTCAGTGTTTCTTGATCCTTTTTCAGACAGCTCAGCTGTTAGGGAAGAACCTGTTGAATTGCTACAGCCTGAATGATTAAGGAAAACCTGCACAGATTTGGGCTTTTCAATACTTGAAGCTCTACACTGAGAAATTCTGGCTGCTCCTCCGCAGTCAGTGAAGCTGTCCATGCCACAGGTATGGAAACTACGGAGAGGGTGAGCAACTTTGCTCGTGAGTTGACCCTGCGCTGGCTCCTTTGAAGCTAGATAGCATCTTCCTGTACTACACTCCTCTCTGCAATACAGCTACACCCTGAAACTCAACAGGGTTGCAAGTGTGTAAAGATCCCTGTAGATTGGGTGTCTGAGACAACAAACAGCATGACACACTTGGACTGACAGTACTTTTGAAAAAGGACACTGGGCTCCTAAATCACTTGGACACTTTTAGAAAACAGCCCTTCAGCTACTCAGTTCCCTCAATCTCCCCTGCAAACTCTTGGCTGGGCTCACAGAAGAGGTGGCCATGTGTCACAGAAGGCCTCCCTCCCATCTCCTGGTTGTGCTGTGCCTTGCTGGGGTATGTGAACATCTGGTTGCTAGCAAGAGCACTCTGTGCCTGTTTTCCTCCTCATTTCTTGGTGACAGTCCCCACTCCTCCCAGTAAGTTAGGCCTGAGGCTGCCGCAGTGGTGTAATACTGCAGCTATCTCTCAGGTGAGCTGTTGGAGCAAGCTGTGGTGTATTGATACAAATAACCGCCTCCTCCACGTTTAAACGCTAAGAGACCTGGCTTGGTGCACACTGGGCAGACTGGATGCTGACTCTGCAGGTGCTCTTCCCTTCGCAGAGATCAAAATAGCTCTGAAGGTTACACTGAGTCACACCTATGTGCTAGACGAGACCTACAGAGCTCAGAAGGCAGCACTCTGCTACGGGTAACAGGGTCCTTTGTCATCTTGATTTCATCTAAACACAAGTCAAAAATAGATATGCTTGGAAAAAAATAAAAATAAGATCCAGATCATGAATGTCAGGAACGGCGCGAAATACAAGCCAGCCTCTCACTGATCAAAACCATCCTGTGCTCTGCAAACCTCCTCCCAGCCAGTTCAGCCTCACCCAAGACGATGTGTTCTCCAGCCATTAATATTCAGTTGCCATCAATGAAGGCCCAGCCAGAGCCCCAGCAAAGGCCACAGTCTCCTTGAGGTCACAAGGTTGCCAGCGGCAGGGCAGATCAGAGGGTCTCGCTGTAGATGACGCACGGGCTGGTTTCCTCGCAGAGTTCCAGCTGCACGCTGGAAGCAAACCAACGCTTGGCACAACCCAAGCTGTAGTTGAGGGTGGTCCGGTAAATGTTCTTGGCACGCTTAGGAAAAATGATGGTCGTGCTCTGAAACCTCAGTGGCTTCTGGCGGGGCTCAAAGATCAGCTGGGACTTGTAGTTCCGCCAGGTGCAATTTGGAGCAGCAATGACTGTCTCGCTGTAGGTGGTGACAGTGGGGATGGGGCCGTAGAAGATGTCATCTCGATAATGCTTCTCGGAGTCATACTTCACCTCAGAATTGCACCTACAGAGGACAGCAAGTTATCAGCAACACAGCCCAGGCAGCAAAGGAGAGAAGACAGGCAAGACTCCTCTCTAACCTTTTGGAGTTGGCAACGTTTATGACCTCTTACTGCACAGACACTGGGGTGGCTGCCAACCCATCCTACAGCCCAAAGCAGAGGGCCAAGAGGACTCCTTCCTGCTGGTGAACCTCAGTGGAACCCCACCTTGCTGTGAATCCATCTCAGCATTTCTGCAGTGCATGTGCAAAGAGGACCAAGCCTGCCTGGTCATTCCAGGGCAGAAAAGACCTTTTTGCACAAGCTCCAACAATCTGCTTCTTCCTTTGGTTTCCTCCATGGGCCCTACTGGGGCCTCAGCTCAGCCTTGAGAGATACACTGGAGGCAATCACCCTGTTAGCAAAGGACATCAAGAGGTGGTGAAAACCCTCAGCTGGGGTAAGTCAGAGGCTGAGGAATGAACATTTATCCATAGTTTGTGCAGGAAAAGCTTGAAATCCCAGGAAAATTCTTGATCCAGCCTTTCCTGAGCATATTTAACAAGCACAGCCATGCAGCAGCAACTCGAAACGATGAGGGCCCCTGCAAAGCAAAGGTCCCCCAACTGCTGACCCACAGGATGTCTTACCACACTCCCTACTGCTAGTGCTAGGCTTGGGGGGTGTCACTGCCCCAGAGACCAGTCTGAATAGATGCTGCTGGTGGGACAGGGGCATGGGATGTCACACCGGGGTCATGGGGAACCTACTTCTCAACACAGCATGCCTGCTGCTGCTTTCACAGGCCCTCCTGGCCATGCAAGCTCCGGCTAGGTAGGAAAATAATGCCATAAATAAGGTTTTCATAGATGGCAGAAGAATGGTGTAATGGACACCTGTTGAGCTGTGAGGGCTGTGTGTTGGTCTTTTTTTCTTTATATTGCCTTGCCATCAGAGCACAAAGATGCCCAAGCTAGCTAAAATCAGAGTGGTAGGAGATGAGGGGTGCTTGTTGGGGTCTACAGAAAATCCAAGCAATAGTCAAATAGCAGGTAAAACAAAGAGATGCAAAAGGCTGTTCAGCATCCAAGCCACTGGTCTCAAAGGAAGTGGCCACGTTAACAGCCGTCAGATGAAGAACCCACAAAACATGGGATGTCGCTGCTCCACCTGTTTTCCATTTTCCTAGAATCCCTGTCCCTGGGGTGGACTTTCACTTGTTTACCCCGCTCCCCAAAGGCTCCTTCGGGCAATCAGCAGCCAAGGAATGTGCAGCTCCATGTAAAAAAAAAAAGATTAAAAGCTGGGTGTGCGCTTGTCGTTACCTCCACCCGGAGAGGGGTTGACCGATCGAGCACTGCCTGTAATCTGAGCTGCTGTGATGTATTTTGCACAGCCAGGGTGTAAACAAGTCATTCAGCACACATAAAACAAGACTGCGATGTAACCGCCATAAAAACGTGCCCGCTGGCAGTTCCTCAGCAAGCAGAGATTTACTGGGGTACATTTCCAGAGAGATGTTTGCATAGGTTGAGCGGGGTGGGAACTGGGTTTACAGTCCTCCCACCATCCCTGCCCCAAGCTGTGTGGAACTGCTCCATGCTGTTTGCAGACTGCATTCCACACCAGTAAAAGAGTGAAAGAAGAGCAGAGACCAACGTTTCTCCATTGGCTGCAGCACCAGCCCCACAGGAGGTCAGAACACCTCCATCATTGGCTTGAGGGACCATCTCCTCATCAGGAGGAGCTCATTCTGTCTCTGTGGGCTGGTCTAAAGTTGGTTTCTTTGCTGCAAGGGCTAACAAAAACATGTGCCAATTATAAGGGTGTTGCTTCTTCTGAGGATCGCAGTCAGCAGGGAACAGGATGAAGACCATCAAGTTACTTAGTGGAGGCCATCAAGCCTGGAGATGGCAATGGCTTTCTCTCATACCCTTGGATCTGAGCTGGCCTTGGACAGCAAGTTGCCTTCTCTTACAACCTCCTTACAGTTCTTGCCTCTTCCTCTGCACCTCTGCTGCTGTCAGTGTCTTTAATTCAGGCACTACTCTCCCACCTATCCCTCCATTCCTATCAAAATAACCATGACTCTCATTTGTAAACACATTTTAATTTTTTGCAGAAGGAAAAGCACCAGGAAGAACACAGAAACCCCCACCTACCCGCCCATCCCACCCGTACCTGATTTCCTGCACAGGCTCAGGGCTGACCTCAATGCTTTCTCCAAAAAACACCGGGTACATTCGAGGCCTCATCTCTGGCATGGAGGGGTTCAGAAGCAGGTAAGGCATCTGCAGGGAAGAAGAGCACAGCAAGTGTTGGGACACAACAGACAAGGCTGGCATGGTTCATAACGTGCTGTGGCTGGCAGCTGAGCAGCGAGCAGCAGCACATTCAGCGCAGGCAGGAGACACCAGTGCCTCCAACCTTGCTGAACTCCATCTCCTTAGAGTCCTGTGGGAGACACTGCAGGTGACGGGCTCTTTGGCAATAAGCACAGGTGACTGTGGCAGCATCAGGACCAACTTTGCTTCATGCAAGCTAAGCTCACCTTGCCTGCACTCTCAGTATCATTCAGCTCCCCCTCACAGTCCCTGTCTTTGTCTTTTCCAGGTTTGCAGCAGAGCCCCAGGTGAGCGAAGTGTTCATCTCACCAAGGAAGGTGCTCTTCTCCACACTCAAAGGGGAGGACCATTGCCAAGTTGCCAAAAAACAGCCTTGAGGTGGCTGGCAGAGAACGGGACCATGAACCCACACCCTCACACAGACAAGCCTTGTACTGGCCTTGCATTTAAGTTGCCTGGACTGTCTGATCTGCCACGGGCAGCTGTACCAATTTACAGACCAGCTTCCAGCTCCCAGGGCTGGTGTGACGCAGCGGGCCGCCCTCCACCCACCCGTACCACC
>NW_010322741.1:0-8934 GCF_000700745.2 Antrostomus carolinensis
GCTTGGGATGGAAGATGGTAACTGGGATATCTGCAGTAGATGTGCAATTTTTTTTAAGCAAAACATTGTTTACTGTGATGGCAGTTATTTGAAAATATAGTCTCAGCATTACCATAGATGGCAATGCATAATCTTTTATCAGTGTATTCACAAATATAGAAGGGTCTGGCAGATTGGTTATATTGGACCACCTCTGCAAATATGCCAAGGCAAGTGTCATGTTCTTACCATGGTAGAGGTTACTCCTGAGTGGCTAGAAATACACCTTGCAACCCATACCATTGCCCAAAATACCATTCTGGTCTTGAAAACCAAGTCCTACAGCAAAATGGCACCCCAGAAAGAAATGAGTCAAATAATGAAACTCATTTTTGAAACAACCTCACAGATACCTGGGCCAAGGCACATGGTTTTGATTCAGTGTATCACATCTCCCTGCAATACAATGGACCGTTAAAGACTATGCTGAGAATTATGGGTTCTTGGATATGGAAGCATTGGGATGCAGATTTAGCAGAGATCACATGGCTAGCTAACATCAGAGGGTCTGCTAACCACCTGACCCTGCCCAGAGAAACTTTCTACATATTGTGATAAGAGATAAATTCCCCATATTGTGCAAACTGACTGGGAAAGATAGCATGGTTTTCTCCTCCCTTGAGAAAAGGCAAACCCAATTGTGGGACTGCTTTTGCTCAAAGTCCTGGGTCCACTTGGTGGGTAAAGTGGGAGGATGGGGAAATCCAGTGTGTACCTCAAGAAGATTTAAGCTTGAGGCAAAATCTAACCCCTGGGTGGAGTTGTGTGTTATAGGAAGTACTACAGCAGAAACCAGGATACTCAATCAAGATCAAAGTATCAAAGAAGAAACAAAATTAACAAAACATAAATGAGCTGCAGAAGTTAGTACAAGGACATGAATTAAGGATTCATTTTAAGACATGGAAACATTTGTTTCAGTACTAACTTGTGCAGTAGATGTGCAATTTTTTTTAAGAAAACATTGTTTACTGTGATGGCAGTTAGTTGAAAACATAGTCTCAGCATTACCATAGATTGCAATGCATAATCTTTTATCAGTGTATTCACAATGTGTTAATCTTGGGAAGCCTAAAATAACAGGGAAAAATTAATTTTAACTATAAAGTCTTGTGTGCTAAAATTACTTGAGTTCCTGAACTAGGTTCCATAAGCATTATATACAGCTTTACCTAAAACTTCTCCCTTCCATCAGAATCCCTTTGGTTGAATAAAAACCCAAGAACAAAAATTATTTGTTCAATAAGTATCTGTTTATTAGTGGGTTCAACAGCTTTCTTCCTACCCCCATGCCTATGAGAATTGTTCTTTTCAGCCTGACAATTTTGTACTAGTCAGAGATTGGTTCGGTGATTATTTTTTTTTTTTTCTGTTGCTCAGCAAGACATAATGGTTCTTAAAAACAAATGAAAACAAAACAAAACAAAGCAAGACATTTTGCAGCTTCTAACTTGATATATCAAGTCACGTGAGTGTACCACTGCACCTTTAAGGAAAACTGCCTGAGTGTATGGGTTAACACATAGCCATGGGCAATACCAAGCTGTAGCTGTCTGGAACTGTTCATTTAAATGAATACTATGATAAAAAATAAATGAACATTTAACAATTACTTTTAAAATAAACTGCTGAAATCAGAAGCACTTAAAGAAAGAAAAAATATACTTGGAATAGTAGGAACAGCAAGAAATGCACTGTAAACAAAAATACCAATTAGAAGAGGATTCATTTTATACTCGATACTGTACTGTTGCAGCCATCTACACTTGAACACTTCCTGTCCTGAACACAAAGTTCAGGGCCTATGACCAGCATACTTTTGACACAGGAAAGTAAATGAGAAAGGTATCTGAAGCTCAAGGATGGAGGGAACTCTCCTCATGTCTGACAGAAAAGTCAGCTGGTTCTCCTGGGCCCTGGCATGGATGAGGGAAACAGGGAAAGCCATGGTCCTTTTGTCACCCGCCCTTGGGAAGCTGCTGTGTTAAGCAACAGATTACTTTGCCTGAAGATGGCCCTGCTGCTTGAATGTTTGAACCTTTTGTCTGTTCTCTACTTCATAATAAGGCAAGAGAATCAGACCAATTTGCAGTAACACATCAACAGAATTTGCAAAAAAATCTTTAGCATTGACCTGGCTCCTATTTCATTGATACCAAGGTAAGCTTTACAGATAATTTCAGTTGAAGAAGAGCCAAATCATTGACGAACGCTTTTGAGAATACCACTTTAATGGTATGAGGTTTAATTAATAAGGCAAGAAACATTTCTTACAATCTGAGGACTTTCTTCAAACTATAAACAGAGGTTCATATGGAGCTTTTGGGGAAGCTTTGGTTGAATAAGGTCTTGAATCAAGTGACGTTCATTCAGTCATTTACTGTAGTGATGAATCATATACAAATTGCACTGAGTGGCATTTTTAAGTGGAAACCAAACCAAATTTGCTAGTGAAAACTAACTTTTACTATATACATATAATCTAGGTTTTTTTTAAAAAATCAAAATAAAATTGCCAGGAGCATACTCATATGAGGAAAAGCTGGGAAGCTTGTATACAGGAGCCCTCATAAACTAAATTATTCACAGTTTTAACACAAAATAATTATTAAAAACTGAAAACCAAGTATACTTGAACTGAAGTGGAATATTAACATACTTCATGAAGTAAGGAGAATCTGAGTGCAAAGTACAGATAAGAAAACTACCTGTTGTACTCCCTTTGTATTTTACTTAGGTGGTACCAATTTTAGCTTCAGAAATATGAACAATAGCATATAATTTGTTGAGACCTAAATAGTCCATATTCAGTCAAGATGTACAACTATCCCCTGAAATCATCATTTGAACTGCAGAGAACAGTTTAAGATCAGCTGGAACTGGCAGAAAAAACTACAGTACAAATCCAGGCAGACAGGACTGACACAGCCTAGAAAGACTAGCACAACCCTCCCTAATTAAAACTATGCATCTTCAGTACTGCTTGAAACAGTCTAGGTAAACTGTGTTACTTGCCTGGCTCAAGTGTGCATCTTGACACTTGGCACAAATTACATTAAATAACTACAAGTTTTAGTAGGTCCAGTGCTTATTTTCCAACTATGTTTCAGAGATTCCTTTATGCCTGGTCTAGGTTCCTCTGACATCTTTTTTTTTTTTTTTTTTTTTTTAAATAAATAGCAGTACCACTTCAGGTATAAACCTAAAGAATATTCTGTATCCCAGTGTTTCTGGGTTCTGTGGCCCATCACAGACAATTAGCCTGCCCTACAGTCTCTTTGGTCAGATTTTAATGTTGTTACAGACTGTTCCCAATTCTTCTCCCAGGATTAGAGAATTTCTGAAAGTTTCTTCCTTTCAGTACATTTATTTTTGCTTCCTGGGATTTGGCTTTTTCTTTTCATTATTCTTCCAATTTCTTTGTTAAAAATGCCTATACTGCATAGGTGTCTGTCTGTTAAGTCAGCATCTGTCCTTTTGTCAAGTGAATAAGCAAAAATTAGAAAAATTAAAACTTATAGCTGTCCTAGTTTTGAAAGATGGGATCAGTCTTAGATTCACAGAGGCTGGCATAACATTTTTTTTTTTTTATCCCAGACAATTACTCTGTACATTGACATCTATTTCTACTGTATTTCTAGTTCTTCATTCCAAAACTAATAGCAATCTCCTCCTACAACCTTGTTCTCTTTGTCCCCATACTAGTTTGTCCTCACAATAACCAGTTCATTCTTTTCCAGTCAATACTTCAGGGACAGACCCTTGCTCTGAAGTGTGATCCCAGATGTACCTGCTACAAGCCATTCCCTCCTGTAAATTACTCTTCCTTCACTGCCAAGGTCTCAAAACTCCATTATTTCTTTGGAATACACCCAGTAGCTAAAATAGCCTTATACAGGAATACAATAAACACAAATGTGTTAACCACATAAAAGAATACATTTCTGTATCAATGCAAGTTTTATTTTTTTTCCTTAAAATAGAAGGTGAAAGAAAAAAGGGTTTACTGATGTGCCATAAGTGAAGCAGCCCTGTTCAAGGAATCTATTGAGAAAGGGCTCATGTTGGGCTTAATTGTCCCTCAATGTAGTGTTCTTTCATTCTTTGTCATATAACAACAGACTATAGTTTGTTGAAAATAGATTATGTCACCCAAGGCAGAGCTGCAGACTCTAGAAGCCAAGTATGTGTTTGCATTATTTTTGTTCTCCCCACACAGCCCAGTGCAAAGCACTGAGGAATTGGAGTGAAGGGGAGCTTCACCTCGTGCTTTCACCCTCCATCACACTTCAGCCTGTACCTAAATTCAGGGTCATCACCACTATCAGGTTGGTTCTGTCACAGATTCCTTCTCTCTTTTCCTAATTTACTCAGGGTATTTACCATATTTTACATAGGACACACTCCCTTCCCTTGCCCACTCTTCCCCAAGCTGTTCTCATTTCCAGGTTATGGGTCAAAGAGGATTCATTACTGTTGCTGTTACCTCACAGTCTCTTTTGGTTGATCTACAACTCATTCCTGGTCATGGTCAACCTAGGAAATCCCATCTTTACAACTGACTGAGAAAAGGCCACTGAAAAAGGATATTTAGGTGTTTAGAGATGGCAGTAAATTTCAAAGACAGAGAGGAAGATTTGACTATAATTATGAGGTAGTGTGTAGCGAGATATTTAAAGAACTCAATGTTTACCTACATCTTTAGGTGCTCATACTTCTAAATGTCCTGTGCTATGCAACAGACAAAACCACACCACCCAAACTCCAGTTTTATGTGAATCTCTGTAACAGAGAAAGTGAGAAGTCAGAATGGACTTAGGAGAGAGGACATAAATTTATAATGTTTCAGAGTTGCTGGGCAGACAGTGTAACAAGTGAGTCTTCATTTTCAATATGTCATAAACACACATTTCTGCAATGCAACAGAATAAAAGTAGCTCTCACAAACAGTTATTTTCATACTTTTCACGCACTATAAACAGTTTTTTATTTTAATGTTATCAGGTACTACATTAGTTTCAGCATTTATTAATGAATTGAAATAATCACAAAGTATTTTAATCTGCCACATTCATTTTCAATAGAGAGTACATTTGGAAGAAAAATAAAAGCATATATTAATTGCTAATAAATATCAGATGTTTAAACCATGCTGCATTACACAACTGTGTCAAGTTGATTGACAGAATACAGCCTTAAAAGCATTAGCTGTACCATAACTACATCAGTAATATATGATATTATAATTACATCGTAGTCATTGGAAGAAATTGACATTACAATGCAAAAAGGTCCCAATTTTACCGAAAGTCTTGACTCTTTTATAAGTTTGAACAGAATGCCCTTCTAAGTGTGGAAATCTTTCATGTCTGATTTCTGTTGAAGATCTGGAAGTAAGAAAGCGAGCAGTGCAGGTACTTATTAGAGGATGCTTTGCATTCTATACAACTTAGTAAGTGAACAGCATCATCTTTTATTATTTTAGGAGTTCTTACTATGATCAGTTCTAACTATGATCATATAAATAAACATGATCAGTTCATTTATATATTAGGCAAGTCTAAAACTGGTATTTAGCAGTGAAGCCAATGCTTCAATTTCAGTGAGAAGTTACAGTATTTTGAGGGAACCATGTCTGTCTCCCTGATGCCCCTGTATAATTGGGTAATCCCACTATTGGACCCAGTAGGAGCTGCAGTCAAGAGGAATGATGAGACTCACCATTCTGACAACTGCATCTGAAGCCAAGTCCTGGATCATTCATTCTCCAGGGATAAACTTTTGCAAGCCTTTAAGGAAGGGGATGCCTCAGAAGATGAGGGAAGTGGCAGAAGACAGTATTCAGTACTAATGATATTCAGGGTACCCTATCAGGAAGATCTGTAGAACAGTTGAACTTACCTGGAAGTTTCAGTACAGCCTGAGCACAATACCTTCTGTAAGGAGCCTTAACTACAGTCTCTGACAACTTCATCTGAAGGACAACCCTCAGTTTTACAAGATCAGGTCATCAACTACCTATTGGAAAAAAACCACATTAGAACACACTCTCAGGGATACAGAAGATATATCTGAATAAGAAAACGTAAAAGGTATGTCAATGGAAAATCTGATATTACCAGAATCAAAGATAATAGCAATGTCCAATGGACAAAATTACAAGGAGATAATAGTTCCTCTCCATCAGATGAAAGAGATTTGATGAACCCTTAGAACTGATGTAGTGCTGTCATCCTATTGATTACAGAGGAGCCCTTACTGGTGCCTCTTCTCAGGGCATATTTACTGACTTGAGCACAACATTGTCCTAATGTGGCTGTATGGCTTGCTGATAAGAATTTCATTAGAGAAGACCGGACTGAAAAACAGGCAGAACAGGCATATGTCTGCAGGCCATGTAAGGCTGTCCCTGCATTCCCTCGTTATGAACCATCTCTCCCTGAGCTTCACTTTACTAATTTTCAAAATTTAAGCCATCTCAGTGTAATTAAAAAGTCCAAATTAATAAGCAGTAGAAAACAATGAGCAATTTTTTCTTTTACTGAACAGCATTACAGTACTGTACATACTAAACAGAAGGGGCACACAGTGAAATATGATGCTATACTAAAAAGAAATCAGAGTTCACTGCAGTAATACGTCATTGGTAGTAATTATGCCATAAAATTGAAGTGTTCATTTTCAGTCTAATTCTTTTATTGAAATAAATCCTGTTGGGGAAATTTACCTACAAAAGTTATTTTTCTAGGTATGCAGCAAATCTTTCTAATTATCCAGTTACTCCTGGGAAAACTAGCTACCAGTGAAATGCAATGATATGTTTATAAAAACAAAGATTTATATTCCTTTTCTGAAATATAAGTCATTACTGACATTTTAATTATGTAATTCCTCCTCACACTTCTAATTTCAGTGTTGTTTTTATATTTCAGAAGGAAATTTTTATGATACTCCTGAATACAACTTGATAATATGTACACTGGGTGATCACACAAAACAGGTCTGCATATTCTGAGCAGACTGCTAATACATGAACCTCTGTATAAAACAGATATGGAAATGATATGAAAATTGTACGTCTGGATAATACTGACAAAGAACAAATTTTGACTGTGGATAAATTGCTCCCCACAGGGCAGATCAGGAATAGCTTTTTAGTTGAGAAACTGAGTGAAAGTATCAGGTGCTGTGCAGGTGGTTTTGCTAAAAGCCCTAAAACAGGCAATGAGGTCTTCAAGCTCTGGGCATCAGATTTTTTTCCATTAAAAGGGCAAACTCTCTTTCCCAGCTGGAAAACATAAAAGGAAGCTCTATGAGAGCAATATTCTCCAGGACACTTCTGAGCTTGGATAGTAATTAACAAGCTTCATTATGTGCTTCTGCAATGTGAAGTTTCTTTGCTTACACATTTCTGAACTGTCTGGATCTACAAATCACACTGAACCTAGAACCTCCAAAATATCTTTACTATGGCCTTGTAAAATACTGAAATTATTAGTTTCTATTTCCATGAAGTAATGACAAGTATGAACCATCCTTTTTTTTGAGGGAACAAAAATGGGAAAATCTCTGAACCTTTGAAATCTGCGTGATGGACAGAAAAAAAAGAGAAAAGAACAAACTGGAAAAGACAACCTTATTGTCTCCTTACTCACCTAACAAACAAAATGTTTTTCTGAAGCATCAAATCACTGTTTTTATAGCATTTTATCTTGTTTTTTATTTTCTGCATAGGTCTATTTCTTCTTTCTTCTAGTAAACAACTCATTTTTTATTCCAGAAAAGAGTATATTTACATTCTGTAGCATGCTTCTTCTTTCCTGTTGTCTTGGACTCATTCAATTACTGTAGAATAGTTTATATTTAAAAAAAACCCAAACAAACATGTATAAACCTGACAAGTTTTAAGGTACTTATGTGTGTACTCTAATGTGTTAGGTTGGGGGGGGACAGGTTTTTTTGGTAGTGGGGAAAGGGTTACCTTGTGAGAGCAATAAGCTCCCCTGGCTCCAAGGTGGAGATCCCCCCAGCCCAGGCTGGGCCAATGAGCACTAGAGAAACATCTCTGTGAATCCATATTTGTGAGGGGATGGACTGTCCTGAAAAGAAGCAGATGTCGTAGCTGGAGTAGAGACCGTTGACCTGAACAAAAGACTACCATCGACCTAAACAAAGGACAGACAGACAGACAGAGAGCTTTGTTGCCAGAGAAAAGACAGAGACCCACACCCAGTTCTACCACATGGTGTAGGAGAAGACAAAGTCCCCTGCAGCAGATTCAATGGCAGAGCAGAGACCCACATGTAGGCCATGGAGGACTCCATACTGGAGCAGAGAAGCTGAGCCTGAGGGCAAGTGTGACTGGAATTGTGACTTTGGGAGCCGTTCACTGCCACAGTGGAGGTGGAACCCCAGAGTAGGGGGTGAGTCTGCAGCCTGTGGACGTCCCCAGGCCGGAGCTGGGAGCTGAGCCTGAAGAGGTCCATGACTCCATGGGAATCTTGCCTTGGAACATCTTGTTCTGGACTGTCATGCCAGGAAGAGCAGCAGAGGTGAACTGACTGAATCCCCATTTCCTGCCCCCCTGTGCAGCTGCAGGGGCAAGGTAGAGAAATCGGGAGCAAAGTGATTTGAGCCCGGGAAGAAGGGAGGGGTGGGAGAAGGTGTTGCAAGATGTGACTGTTATGTCTAGTTACATGAATGGCAATGAACTAAATTTATTTTTTTCCCCAAGTTTGAATCTATTTTGCCCGTGACCATAACTGGTGAGTGAGCCGTCCCTGTCCTTCATTCCTAAACCCGTGCCCGCTTTGTTGTGTCTCCCATCCCATCTCACTGGGTGGGGGGAGTGAATGAAGGACTGCATGGTCCAACTGTGGGTCTAACAACCACATT
>NW_010322741.1:9014-23800 GCF_000700745.2 Antrostomus carolinensis
ACTCTTTCCTTCTAAACTTCACACCCTTTTCCAGCATCTTCTAAACAAAAACAGTTTAAGAGATGAGCAGCCGGGGCAATCAGAAACCAGAAGGTGACACAGGCCAAGGGAGATAACAATGCAAGTCTTGCAGTGCGTGGGGTGATGACGACAAATTTCTACTACAGGTGCTGGCAAAGTCTCCAGAAGTCTAAAGCTGACTCAATCCCCAAACATTCATTGCCTATATTAGACACTGTTCAGGTCAGAGCTTTATATAACACTTTTCCCAGCTTTGCATACTGCTATGAATAAATACATCCTGATCTTTTGCTGAGCTACTTATGTATACTCAGCTGGAGCTTGATTCATGCTTCTGTGCACTTCATATTAATCATAACTGAATTAAAAACTGAAATGAGTGTATATGACATATCATCATTGGCATTCAAATGTTTTCATATTGCATTGATTTGTAGAGTGACATTTATAGCCATGCCTTTAATTTACTTAACACCTAAAATCATGCTGTAAAGATGTGAGCCAAAGTCTTAGCAAAGTCAGAGGCTTCACATATGAGATTGTCTTTCTCTCTGTCTTCCTTCTTATTTCTCCAAAGTTTAGTCTGGAGAAAAAGAATCTGATTAAATCAGGTTGAGTAGGAATCAAGGGGAAAGTTTTCTTAATAATCTCACCAGTTGGTAAAAATTAGCACTTTAAATATTCTCAAAAAACCTTTTCTGTGTCAAATAAAAGATTTAAAGATCTGGTCATTCCTGAGTCACGATTTGTCTTTCACCATGTTGGAAGTGTTCCACTTCATGTAGGAGGTAAGGTCAGGAAGGAAGGTTAAACAGATCTTAACTTCTAAAAATACGTAATGTAGAATTCACAGTCCACCTTCTATACCTGTTAAAGACAGTTGCTTAGGAAATTAGTGATATCTCACTCCAACATCATCAAATCTGAGTGCAGTTTTAAAACAGAAGCAATAGCTAACAGGCTATATAATTTTCAACATTTTCACAGACCACAACACAATCTCTCCTATTTTGGGGATAAATTGTTACCAGTGATGTTTAACATCTTTGTTGGCAACATGGACAGTGGGACTGAGTGCATCCTCAGCAAGTTTGATGATGACACCAAGCTGTGAGGTTTGGTTGACATGCTGGAAGGAAGGGATGCCATCCAGAGGGACCTTGACAGGCTTGAGAGGTGGGCCCATGCAAGCCTCATGAAGTTCAAACAGGACATGTGGAAAGTCCTGCACCTGGGTTGGGGCAATCCCCAGCACAAATACAGGCTGGGTGTAGAATGGATCAGGAGGAGCCCTGAGGACTTGGGCGGTACTGGTGGATGAGAAGCTCAATATGAGCTGGCAATGTACACTTGCAGCCCAGAAGGCCAATCATATCTTGGGCTGCATCAAGAGAAGTGTGGCCAGCAGGTCGAGGGAGGTGATTCTCCACTCTTGTAAGGCCCCACCTGGAGTACTGTGTCTAATTCTGGGGCCCTCAACACAAGAAGGACATGCACCTATTGGAGTGAGTCCAGAGGAGGGTAATGGGGATGATCAAAGGGCTGGAGCACCTCTCCTATGAGGACAGGCTGAGACAGTTGAGGCTGTTCAGCCTGGAGAAGCCTCCAGGGACACCTTATAGCAGCCTTCCAGTACCTGAAAGGGGCCTACAAGAAAGTTAGAGAGAGATTTTTTATAAGGGCAGTTAATGACAGAAAAGGAGTAATGGCTTTAAGTTGGAAGAAGGCAGGTTTAGATTAGATATTAGCAAGAAATTCTTCCCTGTGAGTGTGGTCAGACACTGGAACAGGTTGCCCAAAGAACTTTTGGGTTCCTCCTCCCTGGAAGTGTTCAAAGCCAGGTTAGACGAGGCTTTGAGGAACCTGATCTAGTAGAAGGTGTCCCTGCTCATGGCAGGGGAGTGGGAACAAGATGATCTTTAAGATCCCTTACAAACTATACCATTCTATGATTCTCTTTTATAAAAATAGTCTTATGATTCAAGGACTCACCAAAGAAGTGGTTCAATTGTTTATCTAGGCTGATGTGGTTGAAATCAGGTTGTAGGGGCTGTCCATGCAGCAATATATACTGGGGATCATCTACATGGAAAGTAGCTTGACCTGGTGGCCACCAGGTTGAACATGAGCTGGCAATGTTCAACCTTGAGGTTGAAGGCTTGCTGCAAAGGAGGATAATGGTATCCTGTCTGAAGACATAATTTAGATTTTGGATAGCTACTATGTCCTAACAGACTTGTAAAAAGCTGAGAGGCCTCAAACTTTTATTCAGCTCAAATTGCATCTGTACTTTTGTGTTCTGAGTGATAAATCTGCTTGTTTCTAAATTTGAGAGAACTAAACTGTCCTGCACTTCCTAATGCTTGTTCATCCACCAAAGGCAAAAATACTATGATTAATATTTCCTATCAGTGAAAAAGATTCTTCTGTTTGGCTATGACATAGTAATGGAAAAACGAAAGCAGATGAATGACAGTACATGCAGTTGGTGTTTGAGAACTTGAAAGTCTCTCTGAAACCGTCTGATAGTAGACAAGTTCCTTGGAGAAGATGTGGATGATAACTACTTTTTCAGCTAAAGTATGTGTCAGAATTAAAAAAAAAAAAGATATGATGATTCTGACTTAATTACTCATTTTACCCTAAATGGTGTTTATCTTTTATGGATTTCAATGAAACAGTAAACCCTATATTTACTATGAATTTGTACAGTTCATACCACAATGCATAGTACATACCACAGATGAAGGCTTTAGATGTTAGAGTAAATAAAATAAAATAAAGGTTTGCTGTAAAAGTAGAGTAAGGAGAACCTGGATTTAGGTTTGCCTCTTCAATTTATTTTTTTTTTTCATTCAAGACAGTACAATTCAGACATTCCTGAAGACAAAACAAATAATCTGAAACATTATATTAAGCGACATTAGTCCTAATTTTATATATTGTCATGACTAATAACTATTAATATATAAATTAATGCAAATGTCATGTTCTAACATTGATTAACATACTGCACTAAATTCTTTGGCTTGAGGATTGAAATCAGATTTGAACTAAAGTACTAAGTTTCAATCAAATGGCTTCATGTGTGCTGGCAAAATAATATTCCTCTCCTTCATGCAGATTGAAATTTTGTTAGCCAAGTCAGACAAAAGAGATAATTATCCTATTTATACTGTAACATTTCCTTCAGTGTCAGTATTAAGTTGAACCTTACTTCAGCCCTTGGTGTTAACCAAATCTGTAGAGCGTTAACAACTTTGAAGCACAGTAGGTTCAAGCATTATGAAAATGGATGGACAGACATCCAGCAGTGAGATTACATAGCCCATATTTTTGCAGGAAATCAAAATAAACCAAATAAATTCAGGCTTATATGAATGAGACATCAAGCATCCTTTGAAAGTAGAGTACCTGCTTAATAATATACTTCAGTGTTTCTGTCATAGTACTGAGAAGTCATATCTACAAACGTTATTCTAGATGTAGTCTCATCGATGCCAGAAACCAAAGATCTATAATTTTCTTGGTCTATAATGATGCCTCTGATTATGAATGTATTTTTGGTGGAGCTGTGTCATGTTGCAAATATGTCTCTGGTTTTATATCTATTAATGCCATGCAGATTGCATCAATAATTCTGCTTCTCTTTTTTTTTTTTTTCTTACTCCGTATCTGAATTCAGACTGAATCTCATTTTAGTGTTGTTCACAATGCTAATCATTAAAAATAACTTCTGATTCTTTAGCACATGAAGTAGAATGAACATGGGTTAAAAAGTTAGCTATAACTGGACATAAAATGTGGTTTTATATAAAACTAAAGTCATTTTTCAAGTCAGACTCTGTGAAGCTGTGACTGTACCAGCTTTATTAAAGTGCAGTTATATAACACCTATTTAATTCCTTTAATGCAATATTACTTTGTCTTTGTTTTCAGTTCACGATTGTTTATAGGATACACTAAAATGGCTGTGCTACCCTTGTGGAAAAAATGACATTAATATGTAAAGACACATAGCAGACAACAAATAAGTAAATTATTAGGTAAGTTGCTATATTGTTTGGATGAGAAAGAATGTTAGATGCAATCTCCCAAGTGGAGAAACTTTTTAAAGACATCATTTGTTGTAGAAATGAAAGTAGATTTCAGTCTCTCCAATATTCTTTATTAATCATAAGGAATATGCAAACAGAGAGAGGATCTCACTGTACCTCTCCAGCCTGCAAATTAAGGATATTCTCCTCTTTCACTCTTGCTCTGTTTGAAATATTTTTCATATTTTCTTAGCAGATTAAAGTCTGTTTAAAGGTTGACTTTTCTTCAAGACTAGTTTTATTGTGCAATCAAATTTCCACATTAATACAAATGCCACATGTAATCCAAAGATACTTTTTTTTTTTTCTTCCTTCTTTCCTGTGTCTATGATTCATCACTGCAGATTTTTCCAAAGGGGAAGGAGAAACTTGAGTCTCACCCTTTCAACTTTGTGACTTCCCTTGTTCTTACAGAAGAAAGTGATTTTATTTAAAAGTTATGCTATACTGGAGAAGAACAGAATTAAACATTGACATAGAATATAATTTATCCTGTAGTTCTAAGTGTGTCCTTGAAACTGTTTGCCACAAAAACAAAGCAATGCTTTATGTTCATACCAACTGCATTAAGACATCTCACAGGAGCACTGAAGACAGAAAATATACTATATGTGAAATGAACTCCCATATAAAAGTGTTTAAAGCCACATGAAGTGATTCTAAATGTTTTAATTTTATTTTTTAAGAGAAAACTTAATCTCCTCTACCTGTCTTTCATCACCCTCCCCTCACTTTGACATCTTAAGAGTAAATTCACTGAACGAAGTGATACTGAGTGTTCATACAGGTAGTATAGCAGAAAAAAAGTTGATTCCCCAAATTTTCCATGTTTTATCATGTATTTTTATGATTTTTTAACCGGTTATGCATTATTCATTATTTCCCACATACTATTCATTATTATTGTATTAAAATTTTCAGTCATGATATTAGGAAGCAGAAACAATAAATAAAAAATGCATGTGGGAATCAGAATTCATGTCTGACTGATTAATGAATAATGAAGGAAGGAGGCATTCTGAAAATCACCAATGCCTGTTAAAGAACATTCATAAAATTACTGCCTTTTTTTCTCTGAAAATCTCCCTTTCAACAAACCAAAATTAGGGTTTAACTAATCTGATAACCAGAAGGGAAGGATATCTGTAATAGATACTTTAAACATTGCACAGAATATAAATATTGCACAGAATATAAATAGTGCAATATTACATTGCTTTATTCATAAAACCAGGTAAAAAATTCTGAAATTATTCTTGGAATTATATAACTTATTTTTAGTGTGCTCTGTCTATTCTGAACCTTCACATTAGCCTATCTCAGACCCCTGCAGGGGCAATATCACTCATTCATGTAGCCTGTTATTTGTACAGAACATGCTTCATATTTAATTGATATTAATCATACTGTTTGATGAGGGCAAAAAGAAGTGTAATTAGCTCAATACCTTATTCAGTATGTGTCAATACTTGCTGCAACTATATAATACAATAAAATAACTGGAAAAATGTTCCTAATCTATTCCTAGAATTTAAACTGCTTACCATCTAGTCAATTAAATACCATATCACTACACTGAGAAAACATAAAAAATGAGAGTCCTAGCTGAAAGCTCTTTCAGTGACAATATTTTTTCTGTTTTTTTAAAAAACTAAAAGCAGGATTAGTACTTGAAGTTGGATGTAAAATAAACAACTATCAACTAAAGGCAAAACTGTCTCACTTAAGTAACTTCTTGAACTGAATATCTGCAACATTGGTCAAGAAACTGATTTGTTTTGAAAGAATTAGAATACCTTTTTGTGATATTTAAATCTATAGACTGGCTGCAAATATTTGAAAGTCAAGATAATGCTTATTAGAGCTGCTCAGACAATTCACTGTGGCACTCAGTCAATTCACTGTGGCACTCAGGCAATCTCTGTGCAAGCTTAACTGTCTGTCTGCATGACACACGTTGATACCAAGACAGTTGATTGCTTCTGTTCCTTTGATACACGTATCTGTAGACTAGTCCAGCATCTGTATTTGCAGCTAGTAAAATAATGGTTAGTGACCCAAATATTTCCAGTTAAGAAAGCAAAAACTTTCCTGGAAATAGAGTTGCAAGCATCAAGAAACAAACTAGCCTAAAAATTTACCAATGTAGACAAGGATAACATGCCAATTGAAAAGATAATATTGGCTGCCTGGGCTTAGAGATCTGCTCCGGTAAGAGTGAGCCTACCACTTATTTACTATAAAGAACTACAGTGAATTAATGTGACTTTTATGATTCAAGCAATTATTGCAGTCAAAAATTAGGGCTTCCAACTTGATGGAAGTGACTTGCGAGCACAGATATCCACCTCTCAGAACATGGTCCAGAAGGACGTCTGTTTTAGTCTTTCCGCTCCAAACATATTGTGATGATGATATCACTGAACCTTTTCTACTGGCATTAAAAGAGGTTTATGGCACATGAAAATGCTGAGATTTAGCTAAGCAGAATTTCAGTGTGTCAATGCTCAGGGACAACACAGAAAATAATTTGAAGAGACTATGATGTTTCTGTAGAAGATGATGCCTAACTACCCCTTGGTAATTCATTTCAGCATTATCAGTTTAGATCTGCTCACAGTCATTTGATGGCTACTACTCTATGCAAACTAATTTTCTTTGTTGATTTTTTCACTGTGAGCAAAATATTGATGGGGTATTTGCAAAGGAGTGGAATAAAAGATATACATTTAAGAAACAGTTAACTTCCTATGCAAATAGTAAGTTGGTCAGTTAGTTTGATTAATACTTTTTCCTGTCTGAGAGCATAATAATTTTCCTAGTTAGAACTTTTCCATAAAATCATGCATATCATTATGAAAGTTAAACCAAATGGGATAACAGCAATAAAACAACTAATTATTTACATTATGAATATCATAGTAAAGAAAATAGTGCTCTCACAAACAATTTGGAAAGATTCTGGGCATGTTTTACAATTTTATTTGAACAAATTTCCTTTATAGAAGGTTTCTAAAAAAATAACATACTTAGTTTAATTAAAATTACAACTCTACTCCCTACTACTTATTGAGAATTAGAGAAATTATGAAACTCCTTTACTGCATTACTTGGTAATGCCTGACATAAATTATTTTTAATTAAAATGTTGAAAATTAGTACCTGGAATATGAATGTGTAACCCTACTCAACCTATTGAATCAGACCTGAAGTCTCTCATTGTGCTACAAAATTATCTTAGCATAAAATTGTGTATTTTGATTACTCTTTTTTTTTAATTACAGCTATATTTCATAAAACTTAAGAAAAAACAGGTAGCAGACTATGAATAAAAGAAAGTTAACAAATTATCACAGAAGATTATACTTCAAGTTGTTATGAAGTCGACTTGCGAATGACCATCTTATTTTTGTGATTCCAAGCCACTTTCATAACTTCTCTTTCTAGTAAAGTAAGTGGACCATTTTTTGTAGGAATAATAAATTTTAAGGTTACCTAAGGTTTTTCTTGTAAACATCCTATTTGTCAGCCATTTACAACTTTAGAAAAAAATCTCAGTGATATAAAGGTAGCAAGAAATACCAATATCAATTATAACACCTAAATATTACAGATGGGAAAATTGATCAGAACAAAATAGAAGGTGTTTTTTCCAAATTCTGAGAAAGAGGGTTATCTCCTGTATCTGGTACCTAGGAAACACATGGATGGTCTAACTGCTGTCATGAACCTAGTCATCTGAACACTTTCATATTTTCATTCTCTGTACTTTTATAGTAGCACTTGTTTGAAGATCATAGCTAAAGTTGTAAACAGGAATTCTCTTGTAATATGGAGTTGCTGTGCATTTAGCATACTTTAAAAAGAACTAAACTTCAGAGTTACAGATTGAGAATGGAGATGGTGGGACATGGCACAGATTCATTTGGGCCCCAGAAATAATTATTCCAAAAGTAAAGAAACTGAAGCGCTTAATTTCAAAGTTTATTAAGAGAGAAATGTAAAAATAGTTGTCCATATCTCCAGCATCTATCTGTATTAATCCTTCAATGACTGAAACCCAGGGCTTCACTTTCCTAAGCTCTGCTGAGGTTATCAGTGGATACAAGCTGTTCAGAAGGGACAGGGGAAAGAGGGGTGGAGGTGTTGTCCTCTATGTTAAGAAATGGATAGAGTGTGAAGTGTTGTCCCTAAAGAATAAACATGAGCAGATTGAAAGCTTATGGGTAGGAATTAGGGACTGAGACAACAAGGGTAAACTTGTGGTTAGTGTCTACTACAGGCTACCCAATGAAGGGGAGTCTATTGATGAAACCTTCTTACTCCAGCTCCAGGCGGTATCAAGCTCTCATCCTGCTGGGGGATTTCAACCACCCTGACATCCGTTGGAAAAGTAGCACGGTAAGCTGAAAGCAATCAAGAGACTCCTGGAGTGCCTTGATCACAAGTTTCTAACACAAAAAATAGACAGCCCTACTCGAGGGGAAGCAGTATTGGACCTGATGGTCACCAGTGCAAGTGAGCTCATCAGGCATATCAAGATTGAAGGCAGTCTGAGCTGTAGTGATCATGCACTGGTGCACTTCACTGTCCTAAGGCGTATTAAGTCATATGAAAAGCATTGTCAGGTCCCTGAATTCAGGAAAGCCACCTTACTGCTCTTTAAGGAGTTAGTCAATAGGACCCCTTGGGAAACAGCCCTCAAGGACAAAGGAGTAGAACAGAGCTGGCAGATCTTTAAGGATGTTTTCCACAGAGCACAAGAGCTCTCAATCCCCAGGTGTAAGAAATCAGGCAAGGAAGGCAAGCGACCAGCATAACCAAACTGAGTTGAGACTTGCTGATCAAACTAAAAGGCAAGATGGAACTACACAGGCAGTGGAAGCAGAGACAGATATCCTGGAAAGAGTACAAGGACATTGCCCAACTGTGTAGGGATAAAGTCAGGAAGGCCAAGGCACAGCTGGAGCTGAACTTGGCAAGGGATGCCAAGAAAAACAAGAAGGGATTCTACAGGTATGTAAGCCGGAAAAGGAAGGTTAGAGAAAGCATACTCCCCATGATGAGCAACAACGGTGATATAGTAAAAACAGACAAGGAGAAGGCTGAGGTTCTCAACAATTTTTTTGCCTCAGTCTTCACCGGCAACCCATCTCCTCACAGCTCTCAAGTTGATCACCCACAAGACAGGGACCAGGGAGACAAAGTCCCTCCCACTGTAAGTGAAGATAAAGGTTCGTGACCATCTGAGGAACCTGAACATAACATGAGTCCATGGGACCTGATGAGATGCATCCTGGAGTCCTGAGGGAGTTGGCTGATGCAGTTGCCAAGCAACTCGCCATGGTATTTGAAAAGTCATGGCAGTCAGGTGAAGTCCCCAGTGACTGGAAGAAAGGAAACATTGTACCCACTTTTAAAAAGGGTAGAAAGGAGGACCCTGGGAACTGACAGCTCCAGAAATCTATATTTCAGTAGTGTCAAGCTTGGTCTGTAATATCAGAAAAATATAAAATTTTTAATTTAGAAGGCAAACAACTGAGGCCCTTCAATATCACATTAGCCTAAGAACTTATTTTACTACAATAGAAAGTTAAACTTATGCTGCAGGAGGCAGCTGCTTATCCTGTACTATGTTAAAGAATTTTCTCTTGTGCTCGCATGTCTAATTAAAGTGTCTGCTGTGTTCAAGACTCAGTAAACACCATATAATCTTAGTAATACAACATCCTTTTTGGAAAAATAAATGCATATCTGAAGTGAATCTGTTTGCTGCTATTTTGATACAGGTAATTATGCAGCTGAATTTAGAAGTAGACAGTACCTGAAGGAAAGTGTTTGAGAGGCAGAAGGAATTTTTTCATTATGGCTAACTTCTCTCTTCTGTAGAACATATCTTTATCACAAAAGTTGCAGATGAAAATTCATTAATTTTAATACTTCTCAAAAGTGAAAGATAACCATATTAAAATATTATAGATATTAACTTTATTAAATATATTAAACAAAGGGGAATCCAGGCAGCTTCAGTCAGCCCCTTCCCAGTCTCTGGGAGGATTATGGAGCAAATTCTCTTACAAGCTTGTTCTACACACCTGAGGGACAAGAAGTTGATATGGAACAGCCAGCAAAAGATTTTCTGAAGGCAAATCAAGTCTAACTCGCGTAATAGGGCAGATGGTTCTGTGAGCCAGGGAAGAACAGTGGATGTTGCATACCTTGGCTTTAGCAATCTTCTTCAGTCTCCTTATCACCAAATTAATGAGACAAGGTGTCCTGGTTTTGCTAGGGTACAGTTAATTTTCTTATTAGTAGCTAGAAAGCACTGAGTATTGGTTTCAGTATGAGATTTGCTATGAGAAGAATTTTGATAATGTACTAATGTTTTTAGTTTCTTCTGGAAGTCCAAGGACATTGTGTTTTGCTAGTTTACAAGTACAGAGGACTGGGAGGGGGGATCCATAGTAATTAGCAAAGTCCAAACCTGACATTTGGATATGCCAATGAGATATTCCATATCATAACACATCATGTCAGTATAGTAACCAAGGTTGACTGGAAATCTGGGGATCCTCTCAGGGATTGCTATAGCTCACTCTTCCAGGATTGTGGTTTCGGGACTGTCTCCACTCTGGGATCGCTAGCTGGGACAGGCTGGACTTCAGTTGATGAGTGGTGAGCAATTGCACTGTGCATCACTCATTTTCATATTCTATTATTACTGTTACTATTAATACTTTATTTCAATCAGTAAATCATTTTTACGGAGCCAGACCACAAGAGTGGTTAAATACTGGAACAGGTTTCCCAAAGATGTGTGGGATCTCCATCCCTGGAGGTGTTCAGGACTCGGCTGAACCTTAGAGATTACTCTAAGCAGTAATTAATAAGGCAGTAAAATATATTTGCACTGGTTTCAGTGTTTATACATAGTCATGTAAAGATAGCAACCATTCTAACTATTTATACTGCAGTTTACATGCTTGTAAAGAAAAATGACTGATCTTTTAAGTGAAAGTCCCCCATTTAGAAGGGGGATAGAATAGATGTGAAGCATATGTGCCTCCTCTGTAAACATGACCTGACACGCTGGTTCCCTGAGACACATGTATGTAAATATGCTTACTAAGTTTATGCAAAATGGCTGTGAAACTCATGTTTTCCTTGTAAAAAATATAGCTATTAATATCAGCTTATGAAAAATGTATTTAGGATAGAGAAATAAAAATGTTAGCAAAGCTGCTGGGAAACCCTTGTGCAAGAAAAAGGTACAGATAACAAATGCTGTCAGTGTTGGCAGATGGAGTTTTATTATATGCAGCAATAGGTTTATCTTGCCTGTTTCATCATGTGGCATTTAAATAATTTTCTACTGGGAGAAAGCTTTACTATGCATCTCTTCTCCCAGACACATTCATAGTACCCAGAGCAGTAAGTTTTCAGTCTACTGACTTTCTCTTGTTTCAGCTGATAGTTTGGAACATGAGTTTTTAGACCTCCCCAAATGGGAGAGAGGAGTACAACAAAAGATGGTATTTCCATACCTATCTTTTTTCCTTGCTTGATCACAGCACATTACAGAACCATTACTACAAATACAAAAAAGTGTTTTCAACCTGAGAGGTTTGCCTTTCATACAACTCGGCTCATAGGTTAGAGCTGCACAGTCAAAGACATTTTCAACAATTGTGATGCAAATATTCCAGATATGCAGCAAAAAAAGAAGAAATAATAGCACAGAATAATAAAGCACTGATACTGAAGAGATCTTCGCTTGTGTTAATTTAGTTATCACTCCTAATAGTATAATGAAATCCTAGTAACTGTAGTATGAATTCTGAATGTATATCTGAAAAAGTCCTTATTCATGTTTTAATGCAGTTCAACCAGCTACAGGCAAAATGTGAAATAGAGACCTAGAATAAACAGCACAATACAAAATAACAGAGGTAGAGTACAGTGATACTGGATCATAATTTTTCTATACACAAAATTCTTATTGTAGTGAACCTCATCATTCACTAAGTGCTGCCTTTTAAAAAGAACTCTTTCATCCTTCTGAAGCTGAACTGTTTTTTAGATGTGCAGAGCAAAATGTCTCATAACCATATGCTAATTATGTTCTTTGGTGTTTACCTGATATATATTTACAAACACAATGCAAAAAACACTTGAAACAGGCAGGTAATTATATAGACAGTCCATAAAATTGCTTTTAAGTGTTAACTCCACTTGCCAATGAATTTAATAACAAAAAGTGATGCATCTGAACGTGAGAGTAGTCTAATACTGAATAACCCTTCCACATCAAAGGTCAGCCAATATCTTCCCTATTATAAACAAATGGAAATTGACAGAAAATCCATAAAATATAGGACTGATAAATCTTACATGATCAATTGAAGGTGCAGAACAGTACATGACATCAGTGCGTGGGAAGGTAGTGAAGAGCAGAACCTTGACTTGTTCTTTGTCACAGTTGCATTACAGAAACTGGATTTCTAATCTACTTTACCTGCACATCAGGACTTAATATTTCTCTAGGATCAAATTGTTCCTGTTTTGTGCTTGCTTGTCTATAAGATCTTCAGCAATATAAAAAAGAAAAATGAATTTTGCTTTCCAAAGAATAAAGATTTTATCTGAGCTCCTCCCACTGAGGAATGGAAGTAACAATGAAGGAGTAGAACAACAGATGGAAAAGAATCTCAGGGAAAACCCTGGAGAATCAGATTTTTCAGCATTGCCGGTGGCAGGGGAATGCAAGTGAGAGGCAGCAATATCTCCTGCTACTGGGAGCAATAGCCCCTACACATGTGCCTTGCTGGAACAAGAGCACTATACCTATTTTTTTGAGATACATAGCACAATCCCCCCCAAAAAAAACAGGATAGCAGAAGCTGCCCTGACATTTTTGGAAGTCTGTGTGTGTAAATGCCTACAATGACAATGTTTATAACTAGACTATTATATAAAACATCTCTCTCATATTGGGAAAACCAGCCAGAGAGGGTCACAAAAATCTTAAAAATCTTTCAATGGAGAAATGTCAATTTAATATATCCAGCATAAGTAGGGAGCACAGAGTTGGGAAGCAGAGTATATGAACGGTCTTTTTCTGTCCTGTCTTGCGCTTGACATGGAATTCTGTGGCAACCGCAGGAAGGAAAAGGTGTATCTTGCTTTTGTGTCTCAAATTCAGTGCCCATGTGCAGGTGAGAATTCCTCTTTAGGATTCTCATTTAACTCACAGGATTTTTATTTTTTTCCTTAATTTCATCGACAACAGAAACCCTTTTAACTAGCATACTAAATAATCCGTTATTGGTACATCACACTTCACAAGTGCAGTTCATACAGGGCAATTAATAATTAATTTTGCCTGTGATTCGTTCTTGCAGACTCTTTCTGTGCTTTAATGCTTTTAAGATGTGTATTCATTTATTAAGTACTTGTAAGAATAACAGTAGTTTATATGCTGTATAAAACCCAAACCAACCCTGTACATAAGTTAATAGGCTTATCTTTGCTCTCCCCAGGTAAGCATAAAGCCAAGATATTCATTCAGTTATTATCACATTTTACATATTTCAGAAGAGTCCAACCTTTAAAATACTATATAAATCTACATTTTACCAGCAAAATGTATTATCAGCTCTATAATTGTTCACATTTTTGTTATAAAGGAATACCAGCAAATTTGTTTAAGAGATTTTTTTTTAACTTTTCAACTTGTGATCACTGAAATGTTTCACAGAGATGATTTTGAGAGAATTATTAAGGAACCCAGGCATCCTCAAAGGTCCATTTTCCAGATATTGTAAACATGATGTACCTTACATAAAACTGTTAAGTTTAATCTTAAAACATTTCCATACCCCAAAGTCATCTTAACCGAGCCTCTTTGTATCCCTTCTGCTTTCATTTAATCTTTCTTGAGTATATGTAACTGATATTAAACACTTAGTTTTAAGTGAGGTCTAACCTTTTTCATGTACAGTGGTACTAATACTTTTTTGTCTCTGCAGAAAAGGCTTTTTTTGGTACATTGCTTACCTTTTTTAGAGTTATAAGACATATTGTCACTTAGAGTAGGCTGTGGCCCAATTTGTACAGAAATATCTTGTATTTGACTCCCAAAAGTGTGAACTTGCACTTTATAAAACTAAATTTCATACTACTTCTGTTGCTCCAAGTCCAACCCTAAACATCTTTCATCTGTTTCTGTATAACATTCAGAGCCATCTTTCCTTTGAATGTTTCATAATTTCATGCTAGTAAATTTTATTAATACACTCTTAATATTTTGGATAAAGAAGCTGATCAAAATTTTAGCTAAGATATGAAGTTTCCAAGCCCAGTCTTCAGGATATCCACTAAAATAGCATTCCTACTTGCTAATGATTCAATTTTTAAAGCTCTCCATTGTCAAATTCCCCTATGTACAACCTTATAGCTTTACCTAACTCCATCTTCTTCAGCTTAATGTTTACATTTCTTTCACTGGTATATCAAACGCTTTACTGTAGTTCACAGAGATGAGATTTGTGAATGCCTTGTTTAGAAAACTGTCAGTGGAAAAAAAATTCATTATGTTAGATGACCACATTCAGTATTTACTAAACTGGTATATATTATATATTATATTATATTACATTACATTACATT
>NW_010322742.1:0-5618 GCF_000700745.2 Antrostomus carolinensis
CACGGACACGAATTTCATGGAGAATAAAGGCACAGCAAGCCTGCTGTTAGGAGCCTAATGAAGAACAGGTGTTCTTGTGGGGATGGGAGACTTGTCTGCGTCGGAGAGACTCGGAGTTGTTGGGTTTTCTGACCACGCTACAATACAATTGATTTTGGGGATGATTGCTTCCGTTTTTTGATTGATTAGGTTGTTGGCCAGTGACACGTTCCACCTTGGCTTGGGTCTTGGCTGCGGTAGTGGTGCTGCTGCCCAGAGGGCAGGTATTTATCTTAATATTTCCAATCACATCACCGGTGAGTTAAAGCCTGAATTGCTGCTGCGAGCCAAGGTCCTGGTGGCCTCCTCCTGATTTATGGTAGAAGCACCAACGTCAATGCTTACTGAAGATTGCTGGGTTGATGTTGCTGTATCTTTTGCTAGGTTGGGGGAAAAATAATCATGTGAGCCGTTAGGAGGTATCAGGATGGCACATGGTAGTTTAGAAGCTCTGAGGAACAAAATCCTGCACTTAAGGTTTTCAAAATGTTGGGCTTAACAAGGAATCTGATTTCTCTCATCTTTTTATCATCTGGTGATGGTCATTTGTGTTTGCTGCTCCTTGTTTTCTTTCAAGGCTGTGTCCCTAAGGAAGGGTCATCTCAGGGAAGGCCCAGGCTGATGTGATGTGGAGTCATTCAGTGCTTCAGGGTGGCCGTAGGAGAACTAGGAACTGGCTTGGTGTGCTCAGAGTAACAGTACATTTTCACCTGGCAGAACCTGTCCTTTTAGTAGTTAGATCCTCAAAGCAGAGACCCAAAGGCACTGACAGTGCTCAGTACATAATTGAATTATCATTAGTTTATATTTTATAGCATTTTACAAATTAATGAAAATATTGTGGATTAGCTTCTCACCTCTGTTCCTGCTGCACAAAATATGAAATGGATAATTATACAATATTTAATTAATTAGACATCCTTCTGACCCAAAAGTCAGCTTTGTTCCTTAAAGAAGACCAACTCTGTCTTCTCCAAATACTTAAAGGAGATACTATTTGTTTAATGTACCTCTTCTTCTGGTAGTAGGCTCAGTCTTTGGGTTGAGGTGGTTGGTGGGTGACTGATTAGCGTGTGGGGACAGCTGAACTCCCTTCACCCGGAGCCTGTGCTGTCAGTTTCGGGGTGTACAGAGCACTTGGATCAGCTGTGTGGACAGGCCCACCGGGTTTAGGATTGTAGCAGGGTGAGAAGAGCAGTGACTGAGATTTAATTTAATTTCATAGGCTGTAGCTCTGAGATCAGACCTGGGCAGCCAGAGTGTCAGTGTTTTTTCTAGTGAAGGAGCATTTGAGGATTTTTTTTTTCCTAGAATTTTAAGTTAGTCACATTATGCTTTCTTTTCTCTTATGGCGTGAGGAGACTGAACTAAGAGAGCAGCAAACAACATCAAGCAGTTACTTACAATGCTGTAAGTTAACTCCTCCTAAGTGTGACAAATACAAGGGATGGGATTCACCATGAAGTGTGATCAGTGCATTGATCATGGCAATGGTGAAGTGTTGATACAGTGATTTTAAATGTAAGAAGGCAGCCTGGAGACATATGCATCATCTTACGGTTCAGCTGCTGAAGCTTTGGGGTGGATCATAATTTCCCACCCTGTTTTTAGCTGAGAAAATTGGAAAAGTTTGTACTTTGTTGGTTGCTGTTCCTTGTGGTTCCTTCCATGTGTTGCTGTCCTGAGGCTGCCACCACCTTTCACTGGTGCTGCAGTGAGACCCAGGTTAATAAACCCTGCTAAACTCATCTGACTTGGTCCAGAGCCATTGGATTACCTTGCACTGCCCGTTGTTTTGTGTGCCAGTCCAGATCTGGCAGGCTTGCTTTCTGCCCTGCTCTGTATCTCAGCCTTAGTCACCTTGTCTTGTAAAGCTGAGACACTTGCTCTGGGGTGTCAAGGCTACCCGTGTGCTTTGCGTTCATTAAGTTACTTGGTGACTTGCAATTTCTAATCTTGGTAAGCACATCTAACAGTTAATTCCTCATCTGTTTGAAAATTACTAAATGTTTTTATTGAGAAATAATAACCTGAAGTAAAAAAGACTGGAGGAAAGCCTAATATTAAAATAAATAAACTGGCATTCCTTGGACATGGTGTACTTGTATTAAATTCCACTTGTATTAAATTAAAGTATGATTTTTATTGAAGAGGGCAAATCTGGATTGTTCTGTTTAGCTTTTTATCCAACAGATACCTCAGGAGATGCCAACCCTGTCTGTACTTGCATGGAGCAGTGGCACCATCGGCAGAGCTGAGGGTTCTTCTTGACTGGGGAGCTTTGGGAGGAGCAGGGGCATCCTGGTAGCTCAGGTAGTGTCAACTTCTGTCCTTGTATCAGAGCTGTTCCTCAGAGAAGGGAATAATAGCCAGAGGGTCTCTCTTCCTCTGTGATTCTGGGCTGCCAGAAGAGGTGATGACTTGAGGTGATTAGAGATACGTGTTACAGCAGTCCACTCTGATTTTTATTGTTGAATAATTCATTGTTCCTGCTGGCTGAAGGATCAGAAGTGAGGGAATTTTGGTCTCCAGTGACTGTCTTCAACCCAATTTGAAATGGGTACAACTTGGACACAGTTCAGGTCAGTGTTAAAGAGAACTGTGGATCATCTGAATACACTTCTAATGGTATTAAAGGCACAGGAGCAGGCTGTCCCCATGTGCCAAAAGACAAGCTGGCGGGGAAGAATACTGGCCTTGCTGAACAGAATGCTTTGGCAGAAAAAAAGGAGCTTTTATGGCCTTTGGAAGAAGGGGCAGACAACTCAGGAGGACTACAAGGATGTCGTGAGGATATGCAGGGCGAAAATTAGAAGGGCCAAAGCCCAACTAGAACTTAATCTGGCTACTGCCATAAAATACAATTAAATAAATTTAATAATGTTTCAATAAATACATTAACAACAGTCTCCATCCTTTCTTGGATGTGGGGAGATACGTCATAACAAAGGATGAGGAAAAGACTGAAGTACTTAATGCCTTCTTTGCCTCAGTCTTTAATAGTAAGACCAGTTGGTCTTGGGCTAACCAGCTGCCTGAGCTCGAAGACAGGTTTGGGAGCAGAATGAAGCCCCCATATTTCAAGGGGAAATGGTTAATGATCTGCTACATCACTTAGACGCACACAGGTCTATGGGGCCGGATGGGATCCACCCAACAGTACTGAGGGAGCTGGCAGAACTGCTCACCAAGCCACTTTCCCTCATGTATCAGCTGTCCTGGCTAACTGAGGAGTTCCCAGTGGACTGGAGTTTGGCAAATGTGATGCCCATCTAGAAGAAGGGCCAGAAGGAGGATCCAGGGAACTACAGGCCTGTCAGCCTGACCTCGATGCCAAGGAAGGCGATGGAGCAGATTATCTATCTTGAGTGCCATCACGTGGCACACACAGGACAACCAGGAGATCAGGTCCAGTCAGCATGGGTTTACGAAAGGCAGGTACTCCTTGACCAACCTGATCTCCTTCTATGACAAGGTAACCCGCTCAGTGGATGAGGGAAAGGCTGTGGATGTTGTCTACCTAGACTTTAGTAAAGCCTTTGACACCATTTCCCACAGCATTCTCCTGGAGAAACTGGCTGCTCATGGCTTGACTAGGTGTTGTCTTTGCTGGGTAAAGACCTGTCTGGATGGCTGCACCCAAAGAGTGGTGGGGACTGGAGTTAAATCCAGTCGGTGGCTGGTCACAAGTGGTGTTCCCCAGGGCTCTGTACTGGGGCCAGCTCTGTCAATATCGTAGTGTTGTTTAAATTCTTGCTAATAACAGACCTGCATCACGTCTGTCTGTCTTGAAAGCAAATCTTGAAAAATGCCTGCTTTGTGGAAAATACTGATCGCAGCTGTATGTTCTTTCCTAAATATGTGAAACACAGTTACTTTTATAAAGAGCTTGTATTTGTGCTTAATCACCTGTCCCCGTGAGAAAACATTCATTCAAATCCATCGTCAGACTTCAAAATAGCTTGCAAAATAATTTGGAGAATGTTTTAAATCTTTCCTTCCTGTTTTGATTCGAGTGAGGGGTGTTCTTCAGGGACGCTGCCTCTGAGGAGAGTTTGTCTTGGGCATTATTATTTGCAAAGATGGGCAGCTTTGTATGGTTGGGAGTGCGTCACCTGAAGAACTGGGATGCAGTTGCAGGGCTGTGGGCAGTGTTCCTTCTTTGACAAAATAAAAGCTAAAAGGCCACTGGGCTTGTGGACCCTAGAGCCAGGCTTTTAAAAAATATTTGTAGAGATTTGAAGACACAAGTGATGTACCAAACCAAACATTTTTGAGCATGTAAGACACCTTAAATCAACTCTGGCCTTGGAGCCTTGCTGGTAATGGCTGTAGCACTGATTTAATATGCTTATGTCACCGTGAAATGGGTCCTGTTCGGTGCAGAGAGGCAATTAAGGAGGAAATCTTGTGAGCATGGTGGTGCCTCTGTGGATGTGCTGAGGCTCTGTGCTAGAAGCACTGCAGCAGTGAGAGTGCTGTGAGCTGTGTCAGGGTTTGTTGTACAATGAAGCTCTGTGGCTTGCCTTTGCTCCAAGTAATGATGCCAGCACTTCCTGAGGGACCCATCTGCAGTAGTCTGCAATGTTTATTGCGCAGTTACTTTCTTGAAGTGTTCTTTTGGTTCCCTTGCACGTGGGAAACAAGTGTGTACCATCTGGCCTGGTTAAGTCCTTCCATGGTGCTGCTCAGCTGTAGAGATGACTCTTATGTGAATAGGAGTAGTCATAATTATCAGGGGAGGTTATCTAAAAACATCAGGCAGCTTTATTTTGAAAAGCAGGCTCTTATGTGCCTTAGATAGGTTGACGTCATGATCGGTGGGGTTAAGTGGTCATTAAGGAGACCTGTGTTCACTTTCCATTTGTATGATCTATTGCTGATTGCTCTGATTGTGCACTGAGAATGTTTGATCAATTATTCAGCAAGGGCTTGAGTCTAATCTGTCTCGGGGCTGAGAAGACACCAGCTCTACAAACTGGTGTGGTTAGTTGCTATTTAGGCACTCGGAATTTGCACTTGCAGTTCTTCGTGTATTTTTGGGAGATGAATTCCTGATCAGAGGAGAATATAGTTAGCAATTGTTTATCTGATTTGATTGTACTCAACATATTGTGAAGAAATCAAATTAGACATTTTTTAATCAGTCATGGATGCTAAGTTAGCTGTGCTATCTGGAATGGAGTTGTCAGGTGTCTTCCTTTTTATGTGTAAGATTGGTTTTGTGTTGAAGGGTTAAATGAGTGGGTAAACAGGCGGTTAGAATTCCCAACAGCAGTGTTATCCATCAGTAGTGTGACCAGCTGCAGGACTTGGATAAAGCAATGAAAAGTGACCTTTGTGGCAGCCTTCTTGGTGGATATGAGAAAGACAAGAAGCCATTTGTGAAGTCCCGAGAAGAGCAGATCACAAGAATCAAGATGGAAAAGACTAGGAAGGGAGTTGAAAGAGGATGGGTAGATTGCAAAGTGCATAACCATACAGACATTGCACAAAAACTGGGATGTTTCCTCTGTGTGAAACTCCAGAGCAATTTCTGAGACAAGGTGATGTCCTGATTTTGGAACAAACAAAAGTAG
>NW_010322743.1:0-4050 GCF_000700745.2 Antrostomus carolinensis
GCGATGGTGAGGGGTGGGCGAGGAGGTCTCAATTGGTTGTTCCAGCGGTGATGCGGCCTGGCGAGGTGCGGTGCGGTCAGGTGGTCGTCCTCTCTGTCTCTCTCCCGTCTCTCTCTCTCTGCCTGCTTGCCTCTGTCCTGCCTCCTTGCCCGTGCCGGTCCTCCTTAAATACCCCTTCGAGGGCTGTAGTTTCCATAGCAATGACACGTCTCTTCGTGCCCCCCCAGCACTTGGGCAGGGACATGTCCGGGCAGAACACCCCTGTTGGCAGGGCGCCTTCACACAGCGGGGTTTCCAGAACCTGGTGATCTTGTGACCATCCTTGCAAACAATCTTTGAGACAAGTCTATCACCCTGTGGCTCAAAGATACCTGGTGGTCTTGTGAGCGTCCTTGCAAACAATCTTTGAGACAAGTCCATAGTGCAGTTCCTCACAGATGGCCACTAGTTATTTGGGTTATTAACACTGCTTTAACAAAGGAAAACACCCTAAGGTCAAAGGTGAGATCTTACTTAGTAAGATGCAATATTAAAAAGTTTAGTATATGTATGCAAAATAAATATATAAAAAATTTTCATTTTTTAGAAGCTTGATGGTATTTGGTTCTTGTCATTTCAGTCTCTGTCTTGCAGTTGGCAATGAATGTTTGAAATTGGAAGTGGAAGTGCAAAATTTCAACAGCTCTCTTTAAGTGTTGAACTTTAAGAATGAATGCATGTGGCATAATTACAGCAAAGTAGAAACTGAAAAGCAAAACTTGCTTGCTGCCATGGTGTATTTGGATAGCTATTACTTGAAGAAATTAAGTTGAGTTAAACTGTAAAGATAAAATCCTCTTTGACTTTGATCTATAGGCACTTGCAAAAGTGACAGCCCTGCAGTTGTCAGTCTATTCAGGATTTTAGGTCTTTGTCTGCTGGAGAAGTCAAAAATAACAGAGGACTAATGGAAAAGTCACCATGCTCTTGTTAAGGAGAAAAATAATTCAAGAGAATGCTTGTTTTTCTGGAGGACAGATGAAGAGGAACCAAAGATCTAGAATGGATCATTTGAAGAATCTGAGAAAAAGACAATGTTCCATTACTTTTATTTGCACTGCAGATCAGAGCACAAATTAGATTATCAAGCTCTTCTGTAGGATATAAGATCAGGGAAAATATTTATTTCCTTTAGTTGAAAATTGAATCGTGACTTCCTGAGCTTGCTTAACTCCTCTAGAGGCTTTTATGCTGTAAACTCTTTCTTAGCAAAGAGAAGGTTGAGCTGAGTATGAAAACTTGTTCAGTTTCTCCTACACCTGAAGAGTGAATCCTATGCAGGAGCATGAGAAGAGAAGGAATTTAGAGTGAAGATTATGGTAAGAATTAGACATAAGCAGGTAGAAACAGGACTGTGAGAAAACATCTGATATATGTATGTGTACTCTCAAATAGGGACAGCATTTCATGCTTTGTGTTTTGGCATTTTGTGGAAGAGTAGGAGAAATTTAAATGAAGTGAAGAATAATAAGCCCTGGGCTGCTTGGAAATATGTGGTTCATGTTTTCATAAAATTTGAGTTCCTTTTCCCTGCTTTTCTCTTTTGGGAAAGTCCTATCAACCACTAGAGAAGTAAGGATCATAGGAAAAAGAAGCTATTGTAATGGCAACCCTTATTTACTGAGAAAGGGTTTGTTTACTATGTTTCATTCTCTAAGGCTTTTTGAGTAAGCATAACATGAAAAGCTCAAACTCCTTCTGTATCAGATCATTGCTGTACTATGTCTTTAGGAAATTATTTGGACTGGGTATACTACAGCAGTCTTCTCTGAGAGATATTCAGATTGCTTATGCTCTTGTATCTCCTGTGTCCCCACACCACTGATGTGACTTTTTATCTCCTGTAATGCACTACACATGTTTGACCAGACAAGAGACTGTTATAAATGATAATTAACGCAATTTAAAAATAGAAGCTTCTAATATATGAGGGTGGAGGTATGCTGTGCATCTTTTTGGTAACTACTATGAGAGAGTGTCTCATTTCAGGACAAGGCGTACAAATATAAAACTACCCTGGGGTAAGCAGCCACATACAGACACTTGCACTATCTTGAGGCTGCCAGACATTGCTAGTGGATCATCTTTCCCCTAAAAGGAAGGAAAATCATAATCTACAGACTTGTGTAATACAACATTAACATCTGTGAGGTTGATCCAAAGTTCTTTAATGCTGAAGAGGAATTTTCCTCTGTAGACTTCATTGAGATGTACATTGGGATTTATAGATAAGTGTTTAAGTAGTGCTTTTTAACTCATGAAAGCTAAAACTGTCACCAAAGTCGGGAATGAACTTCTTAACACCAATATAATTTTAAGAAGAAGGCACTCTTTTTTATGGCTCTGGATGCATGGAGGATCATTCCACCTATTGTGCATTCTGACTTGTCCCTATACAAAAGCTTTATACTATTAAAACATGCATATTCATGTTTTTTTCCAAGAATTTATTAACATATTCATCAGATTTCCAAGAACTCGTTAATATATTTAAATGTCCTTTTTACGTGCGTACTGATCATCTTTGCAGGTCCTCTGAATCGTAGAAACTTTTGTCACTGTGCCCTTTAGCTGAATTTTTCTTCTGCTCACGCTTAGTTCTTCTTTTGGCCTGTTTGCAATACTTCTGTCTCCACAAAAGAAGTTTTTTTCTAGCATCACTACCTTATCTACCGTATTTTAAAGATTCGATACCTCAAATCTCCTTATTATCTATTTTAGACTGTAAACTTGACTAGGCCTAGCAGATATGTAACTAACTTTCAATGTCACATTGTTTAAGCAGAAATGTTAGTCCTTTTGGAATGGTATCAAAACCCTAATTAAGTCATACCTTTCTTATTCCATTTATTTTATTGGCCGCTCATATTCTTGTCCTTTCTTCTCTCTTTTACTTTTCTATTTGAGTAACTACAGTTCTACTATGACATTAACATGAAATTTAGAGTAATAAAATTAACTAAAATAAAGACAAACATTGTCAGGTAGGCTAAGACCCTGCCGTCTCTTATAACACTTGAAATTTTTCTTTCATGGTGAATTAGGAAAGGGTGTGATTTGCTGTTAAATTAAAGAATATTTCAAAATATCCAAAATATTTCTCTGTCATGATCCTGTTGGCTGTTCAAAAATAGTATGTCACAGTATAAAGAGTACTTCAGCTATAAGATTTTCTCATTCCGTTTTATGTAAATATTACTCTTTCTGAAATCCTTTGTAACCGCTTCTGTAGAGCAAGGCTCTCCTCCTTATCAGCTCAAGAGCTTTAGGTAGAAAAGCAGTCTTGCTGAGTAAAGGCTTAGCATCTTGTCTATGAATAGATCATGGCAAATAGGGTATGGACCTTTTGCTGCTAAATGATATTTATAACTGCTCAGATGAAAAGAATAACACTGAAACAAATAGAAGGAGAGAAAAATTTGGTATAGGGCAGATGGATGCTGTGTCTGAAATTTTACTTCTCAGTAAAATGTACTGAGTGTCATCTGAAACAAAATTTTCTAGGGTCTGTTACTGAGAGTTGTAGATATGTTGGAGCATGAACAATCTAATTTCAATGAATAGAATCCATTTTGTTAATCTCTCCTAAGAGTTGTGTCTCAACTCTATGAAATGTTGTGTCAGCATGCAGGAGTCTTCTGGCTACAAAAAACTCATACAAAATTATCATCAGACAGTTGGTTCTGAGCAAGGTTACAAGAAAGTTGTGTTTTTAACAGCAGGAAGAAAGAATGCTACCAAATGCCATGTTAGCATATAGCAAGGCAGGATAAGGGAGACCTAATAATGAAGGTAATAAGCGTCAAGTTGTTTCATCACTCCTTTTTTTATAACTTTTTTTTCTGCCAGTGCTTCACCTGGGTTCTCCTGGGAAACAAAATATATAGTTATTTTTCCCTTGTCTTCTAAAGAAAAAACAAAGCAAACAATGTATGAGTTTCTTATACATATGTTTCTTATATATATGTTTCTCTTCAATATCTTGTTAGTGACATGGACAGTGGGATTGAG
>NW_010322744.1:0-3446 GCF_000700745.2 Antrostomus carolinensis
CTCCCGCGGGTGTCCCTGGCACCGCCCCCGTCGCGTCAGCCCCGCACCCGCGACTGGCTGCTCCTGACGGGACTCAAGGTCTTGTCCGCAGCTTTCCCGCGGTCCAGGGAGGAAGCCATGTTCTTTTTTTTTTTTTTTTTTTTTTTTACGTATTTATTCAGTACAGAGGTCCCCAGATGAAATTGCACTGTAATAGCAAGGAAGGATGTTTAATTTAGGTGTACACACTATTGTGGTTATTGTATTGCAGCCTTCTCTGATTCTGGGGCAATTTTATATAGTAGTAAAGTATAAACTGTATCAATATTTCAGGGAGAGTGATCATGCAGATAGAGGCCAACCTAATAGAAGACATTGTTATTGTAATGATCCCCTCCTTACTTTTGTGACATGGAAAATTGCAAATGTCCTATAGACATTAATTATAAATCTGCAAATTTTCTGCTAATTCAAAATAACTATCAGCTGGTATGCTTTTCAGGAAGGCTAAAACCTCACTGCTTTAAAGCAAAATGGCTAGCACATTCCTAGAGGCTGTATGTGTGTGTGAAATTTGATAATGATGAGCTACACTACTTCCCATATTTTTTTGGTGATACTCAAGAGAGTCTACCCTTAGGGAAAATAATCACCCTGTATTTTTTGTAATTGTGATGAACAGAAAAAATGGGGAAATCAGAAATAAGGATTAGAGAACACTAATGAGCACCTTCTTATGATGTTAATTGAGCTGCCCACATTGCAGAAGGGGAGGTGAAGAAAGATCATGGCTTTATGTTAGTATTAGGTTAGTCCTGCTTTTTTGTGCTTACCCATGCCTGCAGTGAAACCTTGGTACCAAGTGGCTCCTCTTAGGTGTTGGGGTTAAGGGTTAGGTTTGGGGTGAGAGGTCAGATGTGATGGGCTGACTGTGGCTGGATGCTAGGATCCCAACCAAAGCCTCTCTATCATTCCCCTCCTCAGCTGGGCAGGGGAGAGACAAAATACAAGAAAAAGCTCATGCATCGAGATAAGGACAGGGAGAGATCACTCATCAATTACTGCTATGGGGCAAAACAGACTCTACTTGGGGAAAAAAAAATTAAAATTATTACCACTCAAATCAAAGTAGGATAATGAGAAATAAAACTTAAATCTTAAAAATGCCTTCCCCCCACCCCTCTGAATAATCTACCTTCCTCCTGAGCAGCTCAGCAAGACAGGGAATGGGGGTTGCAGTCATTTCATCACATGTTGTTTCTACTGCTCCCTCCCCCTCCTTCCCTTGATTCAGTGTGGAGTCACTCCCACAGGAGACAGTCCTTCACTAACTTCTCCAAGGTGAGTCCCTCCCCGCTCCCATGAATGACAGTTCTTCATGAACTGCTCCAGTGTGGGTCACTCCCACAGGGTGCCATCCTTCAGGAACAGACTGCTCCAGTGTGGGTCCCCCACAGGGCCACAGATCCTGACAGGAACCTGCTCCAGCGTGGGCTTCCCATGGGTCACAACCTCCTTCAGGCATCTATCTGCTTCGGCATGGGGTTCTCCATGGACTGCAGGTGGCTATCTGGCCCATTGTGCACCTCCATGGGCTGCAGGTGGATATCTTTTCCACCATGAACCTCCATGGACTGCAGGGGGACAGCCTGCCTCACCGTCATCTTCACCACAAGTTGCAGGGGAATATCTGCTCTGGTGCCTGGAGCACCTCCTCCCCCTCCTTCTTCACCGACCTTGGTGTCTGCAGAGTTGTTTCTCTCACATATTCTCACTCCTCTCTCTGGCTGTAATTTCACAGGTTTTTTTTTTCCCCTTCTTAATTATATTATCACAGAGGCACTATTACCATCACTGATAGGCTCAGCTTTGGCCAGCAGTGGATCCATCTTGGACAGGGGAAGCTTCTGGCAGCTTCTTCAATCCACCCCTGTAGTCCATCTGCTAAGAAAACCTTGCCAAGAAAACCAAATACATCAGGGTTGGGGTTAGGGCTTAGGGGTACAGTTAAGGATGTTAGGATTAGGGTTATGGACATTAGAGTTTACACTTATGGTTAGGGTTAGGTGTTAGAGGCTAGGGGTTACAGGTTAGTGTTAAGGTTAGGGTTGGGGTTAGGGGTTATGGTTAGGTTTAACTCAGCCGCATTGAATCTGTTCTGTTTTCAGGTGGCCTCAGATCTGTGATCCAAGTAGAGTCCCTTACTACATGGGATGTCCAAAAGACCTCAGACTGTCTGCCCTGTATATGTCCTATGGTGTTTTCCATAGGTCTCCCAAAATGGGAAGCAAGAACAGCCTCAGGCAGATCATGTCTGTTCTTGCATACTCTTTCAACGTGGCACAAAAAGTCCAGGTTGCTTGAGAACAAGCTCTATCTTTCTCTTTTGTTCTTCTATGCTTTTGGCAAGCTTCTAGAGCTGACAGACCTGGAATCACAGCAAGGTGAATTTAGGTTCCTGCATAGCCCAGACCCATGCACAAAATACAGCACCAAAGTACTTATTCAGAAGCAGTGTTGATTGAGTCTGCCTGAAATTTTAAGTCCTGCTTTCTGCTAAGAGGCAGTAGGCCGACACAGGGCAGCGAACAGCATGATTAATTGTAGTTAAGGAGTTGTCAGCACACCTGCTACCAGATTACTCATCAGTTTTTACTACAGAAATTATGTTTAAGGAATTATCTGAAAGACATAATAATACTTGCTTTATGTCTATTAATGTAGAGCTGCATGTTGGCTGCATGTTGATTTTTTCCAAGTGAGTAATCACACTTATAAAAGCAAGGGAGATGATACAACATTTTCCCCTTTATTTGAAAGGCTATGCCTTAGTTTCATTTATTTATAACACTTCATAACTCATTACTGCATGCAGAATAATGTATTTCTCAAACACATAGTAGTGAAAATATGATAACACAGTTATAGAAGTCCTTTAGAAGCTTTTCAGTGTTAAGACTTTTTCATTTGAGGAAATATAAACACATACAGAACAACATAACCTCAGAGACTTTTTCTTTTTACTTTTAAAAATAAGATTTGCTTTAACAAAAGCCAGAAAACTTTTTATTTTTGCTTAGAATACTTTACGGGTTACTGCTTTTTAAAGGAAATTATGTCACAAAATAAAAAATAGCTATTTTTACTAGAAACAAATAGCACAATAACTATATTTATAGCTCAGAAAAATGCTGTGGAAAGTAAATTTGATTTACCAATCCTATCACAGTCTGTGAACTTTAAAGTGAAAGGAGTGTCTGATTTTGAAATCCCTGGTTCAGCCCTGTCTGAAATAAAATAATGTGTGAAGGAAAGGAATATATATACATACATGGAAACTGATATAAGTCACGAGATGTAAAAATTCTGTAATTACAGAGAAAGGGACAAATCTGAGTCTGAAGTACTTGAATAGGAAATCACCACCTGTTGCATCAAAGGGGTGGTAAAGCAATTTAGCAGGAAAT
>NW_010322745.1:0-224 GCF_000700745.2 Antrostomus carolinensis
AGTAATCGGATCCCCAGTGCCCTTGAAGTGTGCTTGCACTCAGTGTAGAAAGCAATAGCTCTATGCCAAGTGCTAAATGGACTTTTAAGTACGTAAGCCATTTTTGTTCTTGTAAAATCTGCTTGATTCCGTAAAAAGACTTGCACACCTTTTTTTCTGGAGAGTTTGATGCAATTTTTCTCTGGATTAAAACTGAGTGAACTATTCTTGGAGACTAACTACCC
>NW_010322745.1:275-12198 GCF_000700745.2 Antrostomus carolinensis
GGATTTGGTTATAACTAATTATTAAAAATCAGTCAACCGCACTTGGAGCAATATGTTGCAACCACTGGGTCATTTGCACTTGCTATGCTAGTTAGCCAAAGTCTTTCACAAAATTTAAGGCCAGAGGAGACCATTAGATCAGCCAGTCTGACCCCCTGTACATCAGAAGCCATTAAATTTCATCCATTCAAGCCTTCTACTAAGCCCAATAATGTCTGAGCCTGGCTAAATCACAGAACCCAGAAATGTATCCAGCCTGGATTTGAAGACATCCAGGGACGCAGACTCTAACACTCCTTTGGTAGTTTGTTCCAGTGGTTAAAAATTGTGCCTTATTTCCTATTTGAATTTGGCTGAAAGCTGAATCCAGACTTTGGTTCTTGTTACATCTTTCTCTGCCAGGTGACACAGCCCTTTGGTATATGGCATTTTCTCTCTGTGAATGCACTTACATAAGCTGTAATCAAGTCACATCCTAGTTTTTTTCTAGCTGTTAAAAAACCAAGGTAAACAGATTATGCTTTATGATTTTCTCCCAATAAGGTAATGTATATTTCCTTTTAAAGCATTTAAAAAAATCTTTCAGTATCCTCTTAGGTATTTGACTATCCTTAAAAGGATAGTCAGATGGACAACAGAACTACAGAAAATCTTCTTTGTGTCTTGCCAGAATACAGGGAAAATTTTGTAAATCCTAGACCTGGACATAGGCCTGCTGTGATCATCCTCTCACCACCTGTTTGTGGGCGATGCCCAGGCGCACACCGTTCTCTGGCCGTAGCTTGCTATTTTGTCATCTGATTGAACTTATGAAAAAACTTTTTTCCTGCTTGGTACATTCTCACCTGTGAGAGGTTTAAAAAAATTTCTGGTTCTGCAGAGAGCTCATAGACAAAAAGCTAATTGTGGTTCTCTCCTGGAGTGTGAGAGGGTGGAGTCCCTCAGCATCTCCAGCTTGACTAAGGACTTGAATTTTCATCCCTGTTACCTAAGTAAGGCACTCTTGAGTGGATTTTACTGTTGTTACACCTATTCTGTTGGAGCTGTGGTGCTAAGTCATCAGCCATGCGATCTGACCATGAACACCCATGTAGTAGCTGAAGACAGTCATCATTCTACAGAGCTGGAGGTCCCCTCTCCTTTGAGGACTCTTCTGCTTGACCTAATCATCACATAGTTATGAGCTAAAGCCATTTGATGAGGAAAAAATTTGGTGAAAAATCTAAAGAGCTTTAGAGCTCTCATGCTGTCACATTGCTCCATATTCCTTGTTAGGTGCACTGCTCTCCATTTGACTCCTCTAAAACATTATTTATAACTCCCAAGCCACCGGTTAAAAGTGAGCTGAATAGTGCATAGCCTAGCTCTGATCACTGCAGAGCTCTCTGTCAGGTGCACCCATATGGAAAATTCGCCTGCTGATAACTACTTTTGGATATGTCATTTAGTCAGCACTTGGTTCAGTTACTGCAGCCCTTACTGACTGCATAGAATGCTAATTTTAGGGAGCTGAACACACCCTGGAAGTTGACATGTACTTCAGCTGGACACTTAACAACCTAATAAACACCAGTCCAACTTCATTCTTAGGATGACAAGACCTTTTCCCTGTGAAACTGTACTGTTTACCAATAATTATATCTTTGTCTTCCCATTCTTTGTTGATAGAATCACTCATTATGGACTTGTAAATGTTCGCCAGGATTAATATCCAGATACCCAGATTTTGACTACCCGTGCCACGTGGTTTGCCCTTTCTGTGTTTTGGCACATCGCTGTACTTGAAGAGTACATTCAAAGAGGCATCAAAATTGAATATAAGTTGGCCTTAAGCAGAAGTCTAAAAACATTAAGGTGCACATTCTATGGGCCTTCTCACATAAAAATTATTATCTTTAGTGGATCTTCAACATCTTTCTTATTGTGATGGAGTCAAAAGTTTCTTATCATATTCAGGTGATACGAATATGGTATTCTCATTTTACAATACAACACATAGGCCAGAACTAGATGTCCAATATTTCTGACTCCTTGTGTATTTTTTTGCAATTCAGACATAATCTAGAACAAATTTTAAAGTGTTGCAAGGATTTATGTGTTTCCTAAATACCCTTTATTGTTATTTTTGAGGGTAGTTTATCCTGATGATTGTTAGGGGTAGGTTATTCTGATGTCTTTAGACTTCCATATAAATTTTCCATACTTCAGTTTTTAGTTTACATTAAATACTCTCTTCCTTCCTCACCTTTCTGCCATATATTGCTCCTTTATTTCTAACTTCACCTTTGCCTTCACCGGGATGGACTTTTAGTTAATGTCATTATCTTTCTTGATTATGACATTATGCTTTTGGCTATCTAAGGAACTCTGTTTACCATTTACACTTTTGTTTCTTAATTTTGAATTCCCAGTCAATTTTGTTGCTTCTACTTTTTTTTTTTTTTTTTTTTTTTGCTTGGAAGGATCTTCTGGAGTATTGAATAAGTTTTGTGTGTATAACTATGTCTCTGTAAAACTGTATTTAAGTAGGCTCGTGATTGAATCTGGCTTTTTTTGGTCCATGCTGATGTCCTTTTGATCAAGATTGCTGTTGCAGTTTAGAGTCTGCAATTCCTACTTACACTGATGTATAAAACAGAATTATATTCTGTGCAAGGCATTTTTTATTAGAAAACTGTCATAGATATTTTAAAGAAATCCTACTGATGCCTTACTATTGGATGTAGAGGGATCTTTTGTCTCCATCTGCCTAACTGTAGTTTTCATGCTAGCTGTCCTGATCTCTGGTTTGACTCATTGGTCTATCAGAAACCTTCACCTCTTTTTGACAACTCACTGCTGGCTGCTTGTTTTATGGGATTTGTCACCCAAGACATATGCTCTTGAGGTTTTTTTGTTTTGGTTTGGTTTTTTGAAATTCTTGCTCAGGTTTTTTTTTTTTTTTTAATATGTGAGTGAGCTGTGCAAGATATTCCTGTGGGACAAGGGCTGACCCAGGCCAGGAGGAGCTGAGTGAAGGCTTTGCAGCTCCTCCTCCCTCCCTCTTTTGGGCCCCTTCAGAATCATTTCAGTGAAGCAGTTAAACAATTTTCCCGCAATCCCTGCTAGGACATTTAGTTCATCCTTCATATTTACTGGGCCACGTGTGAGCTCCCCTATAAGAGCAATGAGAATGAATACCCCATGTGGAGTCCTGCATATAAATTTCTATATTGGCTTGCATCTTTGCTTATCGTTCTTTTTTGTTATAAAGTGTAAAAAGTGCCTGGATCTGGATTGCAAGCAGTTCCCTCCTGCTACTTCAAAAGAGCATATTATTCATGTAATGAAGAGGCTTAGTACTGGACTTGACAAAACACTGGGAAATACACTGTTGGGCACAATTCTGAACTGGCAGGGAACTGGACTGGGTGATCTAATAGGGCTCTTTCATCTCCAGTTACTTATGATTTTCAATGCTAATTAAAACCTCACTAGCTAGTGGGGAAGAACATCACAGCCAATTCAAATAACTTCTGCTAAAAACTTTCCTTCTGTTTATTTTTTCCACTTGCCCACTTCAATTTTATACACATATCAGTTAAAAACAAGATTAATTACAAAAGCGTCCAGCTATAAAACTGCAGGACAAACAAACAAAGCCATTTACACGTAGCAACTTGTAATAAAAGTGCAAAGGCCAGTAAAGAAATTATTTGCCTTTATTAAGGAAAAAGAAAGTAATTTCTGTAGTGTTGCCCAGGTGTCCAGGTGTTCTGGGTTATGGCTGTGCTCTCAGCTCACCTTCCATCTGAGCTCTTCCTCAAATCTTACCAGATCTGGACACTGATATGTCTCCGGTGGAGACACTGTTTACCTTAATAAACCAGCCTTCAAAATTCTGCTGAGTAACTGCTTCAGCTTGATGGCTTGCCATAGAGGGGCAGCCCAAACCTGGTGGCTTTAGTCTCTTGTTCATGTGTATGGATGCCTGCGACGTGGGCAGATGTTGGAGGCAGCCTTGCTGGCCACAGCTGCTGGGTAGCTGCACACAGGTCTGGGTCTGCGGTCAGCCCAGTGATGGACATGCTGCAGCAATGAAACATAGGTTTCAGTCACAAACCCAAATGATTTCTTGTGTTCCTTCAAGGTGTCAAAATTCCCGAGATGCTAGAGAAGACCCTTGCAGAAAACCTGCCAAAACTTGAAAAATTAGATGGGAGGACGAAATCTCTTAAAAGAGACATTGACACAGAAGGGAATAGGATCATAGAATAATTTTGAGTGGACAGATCTCTGAAGGTCATGTGATCCAATCCCTGCTCAAAGCAGGGCCAGCTGACTCTGCCAGAGCAGGCTGCTTATGACCATGTCCTGTCAAATTTTGAATGTCTCCAAGGACAGAGGCTCCACAACCTCTCTGGGCAACCTCTGCCAGTGCCAGACCACCTTCATGGTGATATCTTGTTCCCTAATATCCAAACAGATCTTGCAACATATTTGCTACTTGTGTCATCCTTCCTCTGAGAAGAATAAAAATGTCTAGGTAAATAATAATAAAAAAATCATAGTAATGCATAATCATAGAATCATAGAATGGTTTGGGTTGGAAGGGACCTTAAAGATCATCTAGTTGCAACACCCCTGCCATCAGCAGGGACACCTTCCACTAGACCAGGTTGCTCAAAGCCTCATCCAACCTGGCCTTAAACACCTCCAGGGAGGGGGCATCCACTATTTCCTTGGGCAATAATAAACATAAAATAATTCAGACAACCTGTTTACTACCTGGAAACTTGTTGTTTAAAGAGAAATGTCCCTGAGTGGCTGTTATCACTGCAGTGGAGCACTATCTAGGAACAGTGTGGCAGTATTTACATTCACCTTGCTAAAAAGGATGTCAAAACCGTGAAGTGTGAGATCAACTAAGAAATAATATGGGAGATTATGGTTTAACACAGTAGATAATTAACTTTCATTTCCAAGAGTGACAACTGTCTTCAGTCCATGGTTATGTTCAGTATTTTGACAAATTATGCAAATATATGAATATATTTGTTTTAAAAACTGATCTCAAACTGCAGTTTTTTTGACATTTTATCATCATGTGTTCAGACTTATAAATCTATCTCAACTCCTTGAATAGAAAACAGGCTCCATGAATTGCCCCCAGAACTGACCATTACTCCAGGATGACCTGAGGGTGGTAAGCAGTCGTTCACACTTCTGAAGTTAACTGGGTTGAATCTAGCCCTGGTGACCAGCTCATGGGTTCACAAAGGGAGAAGGAAAATAGGAGCACACCCCTGCTTGCTGTGATGTGCTGTCAAAGACCATCAGGATAGATAGCTTACGGTCTTCATGAAATATCAGAAATAAAAAAGGGGTAAAAAGCTCAGGTCTCCTCTGGGACAATAATTGTTCCATTTTCTGTACAAAGAAAAAGAAGGAAAACTATTGGGGTTTAACTCAAATAATTTGGTTCATTGCACAATGTAATCTTTGTATTGGAGGTCATTCACTTCTGTATTTAACAAGTTTTGGGGTTTTCTTGTTTATTTTTAAATTTTAGTCAAATTTGAAACAATGAATGCTATTTTGAAAAAACTCATAACTTTTAAAAAACTTTATCCTTTTTTTTTTTTTTTTTCCCCAGCAGAAACTGGATTAGCCAGATTCAACCTAAATTCATTTTTGCTCTTCTGAAACAAATTTATGTCTTGTCAAACAGAAATACTGCCTAACTCTGACAAGGATATCCCAAGGAAAGTGGAACATATGGAACGGACATCCTATAAGAAGATCATTTTCAGACAGAGGTGTTTTTGGAGAGTAGAATATGTAGTGAATATGTATGGCAAGTCTTCATTTGCATGGTGAACTGTCAACTGTGGACAAAGACTGAGGCCAAATGACTGAGGGGAAGCTAAAACTTGCTTTACTTGTCAAGAAAATAAAAACTGACAGTGGGTTAGTGAGTGTTGTGGGGGTCTGGACTGGATGTTTGGTGACTTGGGGGAACAGTGGCAGGACTCCGAGAGGGTGGGTAATGTGGTTGAATTGACAAAAAATAGGCAGTAGCAGGTGCCAGTTATGTGCAGATTACGGGAGGTGAGAGTGGGCAGTGAAGCCAGCTGGACAGGAGAAAACACACAAGATGGTAGGTGGTTATTGCAGAGGGTAACACTGCTGGCTCATGTGTGGGACACAATGCTGATAGTGGATCTGGACTAATGTTTCTGCACCATCCCAAACTTCCTGAATGTAATCTTCAGCAAAGGACTTCTGATTGACACACCAAGAGTAGTGAGTCTCTAACTAAGCAGGATCCACACAAATCTATGAAGCCCAGGGGCTTTGGTGCAGGGGGTCTTTCAGGATGAGCTGGTAGGGTTGTTTTGGCACAGAGTGGGTTCTTCAGACCACCAGGTGAGACAGTAAGGAAGAGTTGTCTAGTAGGACGTGTCTGGGGGTTGAAAATTATCTAAGCACTATGATGCATGTTGCTGCTGATTTCCCTGACACATCATTCTCTACCTTGGAGTGGTGGTGGTGGCCTTCCCTGTTGTGTGGGTTGCTTTAAGAGTGAATCCAGTAAAGATTGTGTTGTCATACTATTGGGGCTAGAGTCATACTGGTTCCTTTGACAGGAGAAAGATGTTATGTCAAAGCTACAGAACACTTTGGAGTGCACTTGAGAAACTGAGTGTTTTTGCTCAAGACAGATTTGAAGATAAAAAAGACAATGGAGAACGCTACTTTTTGCAGAGATGTACTTAGTTATGAAAAGTATGGAAAACAAGAATGCCCTGAGGTTCACTGTGCATAGATAGGCCCCCAGCTGAACAAGAATGACAGCTATATCTTATAACACGTTACATTCATTTAATTTATATTTTGATTTTTGTCTCCTTCTTGTCTACTTTTTTTAACATTGCCTGTAACTGTTCTATGTGGTAGTTTAGAAAGGACCACAAACTTGCACTTTCCAGTAGCCTGCATTTATATACTGTCACAGTTTATACTTTGTTGGCCAAGAAATGTCTGCTTCTTCATAGATTTTTAGTATTTTGTTATATTCAAAGTGATGAAGTTGTGCATATCCTGAACAGGAGTAGGATGAACAAGTTGGCAATTACCTATTAAATAAAGATACGTTTGAAGAAGAGCCAGACTGGAAAGGAAGTTTGTATTAAATGGTATCCTCAAGAAAAAAGTTTGCTTGTATTTAACTTTATTCTGTTTGTAGATATTTTTGGATGGATTATAATTGTCATTCTCATAAAAGAGTTTATCTTCCTAACAGATTCTGGGTCAAGTTGTTAATATCAACTGTGTGGTGATGGCCAACTTCTGCAGAAATATAAAAGTCAGAAATTCAATGGAAAGAAAATATTTCTTCTGTTCCAGGATGTGGGTAAATCCTTATGGGTGGAATAGAGCTGAAGGGCAAGAAATGTATACATTTTTTGGCCTATCCCTCCAATGTATCCATTGATTTATGTCAGGAAGGCAGCAGAATATGTTCCCATGACTTTACAAGCTCTCATGGGAAAAGGAGAAAATTTTCATTTAAATTAAAAGATAGAATTAACCCTGCTTGGAGAGGGTTTAATGCTATTGCAACCACTGAAGTGTGAGCAGAGGTAATAATCACACAGGTTCTCTTGGGAATTTTGTGTGCTTTTTTAAAATTTCAGTTTGGATGCTGGGCTGGACACAGAAGCTGCATGTTTTAACACTGGCAGTATCTGGCTCCAAACCAAGACATGTCTGTGAGCCTGCTTATCTCTCACGCAGATCAGGATGTGTAATATTACTCTGACAGATGTAGGAAGAAATATATCTTGGAGTAATTTTTTAAATTTTCCACAAAGAAATTGAGTTGTTTGTTAAATTTTGGGTATGACTCAAACACAGAGCCCTTCAGAGATAGATGTCTTCAGAGGCTAACAACAGGCCACTCAACTACTTGGTAGCAGAATCTCCACCCGCTGCAGGTGATTTGACATGGAAAGGGGAAAAACCTAGCTTTTGTTTTAGAGGTACTTCTGGTGCTCCCATGCTGCATGTCTCTGACTTCACAGCTTCACAGTGGCCATTTGAGTTGATCTTGGACTGGGAGACAGTCTATATTATGTCTGGGACAACTGGGCATACCCCAACAAAAATAGCTCTTACAGGTTTTCAAAGTGTTTTACTAGAGGGAAGGGGATTTAAAGGAGGAAGAAGGGTTGATTTCGTCCAGAGAAATGTTCTTTTACAGCTTGCAGCCAGCTGGATGCTTGATGGACTGCTTCAAATTGGGAAGGAGGGAATAAAATAATTATCCTTCCCTAAAAGTTAAGGATGCTAGATTGATTTTGCTTAACTTCTAACCTAAATGGAGTGACTTATGATTTACCACAAGGTGAGATCAGAATCAGGCCTGCGATCTTGGGTTTTTTTGTAAAAGCTATTTTCATGTCTAGATGTCATGGACCTTTCTGGATCCCATCTGTTCAGGGGTGTCTGCAGTGTTACTCCATAGACATGGTATTTTTCTGGGCAGAGATTTAATTCCACTGATTATTCACTAGCCTTGGTGAAACTGAACTTACACAGTCTACTTGACTTCAGATTTTGGGGTAAGTTGGCTAGCATGTGCTTTCTATGGCCTTTAAAAAAAGATTTTTAGTGGCAGTGCTCGCTAAAAGAGCCAGATTTCTGGCCCTGAAAAGGAGCTCGCTCTGTTGTAACATATTGCTGTAGATCTGGAAGTTTTCTTTATATTGCTGTCATGTCTGAGTTTTGATGTGGAAAGGACAGTTTGTGGAGAAAAAAGATAAATTGATTGTCAGTTTTCTGCCTCTTCACTGTGACTGCTGACTTGTGCTTTAATTCCAGCAGCTCTTCACTAACAGCTGTTGTCCCACTGGAAAAAATTGTCCTTTGGGAGGTATGATTTGCCCAGAACAAAATCAACTCAAGTAGTCATTCCACAAACAAGTTTCAGGAGGTGCTTCCCAGGGCAGATTTATGTGTCTGCTACATCTCTTTCCTTCATGTTGTACGAAGGAAATGCAGTGCGGTAAGTCTATACTGGGGAATGAAACGTCTGAGGGCACATTGGAGAGGTCAGCAGAGATGCAGGGGTAGAGGTACATGCATGATTTCTAACTGAGGTCTTTTGGAAAACTGTTTTTTCAGTCCCTATTACACAGCTTTTGCAGAAAGCAATCAGACCAGACAATTTCATCACAACAGCTGCAAGTCAGTGTATCACACAAATGTATATAGCTACCTCTCCTCAAAGTATCTGTGTAGCTCATGGTGGTTAAAGTACAGCTTGAATCTGTGACAGAAATCAATGTTCTTAATGATGTATGGACCCACCCTGAGGTGAGGGTTGTCATAACCTGAAAGCTTTTGTGTGTATTCCCACCCCTTTGGGATCAGCTGACAGACCACTCTCTCCCTATGACAGTTGGAGTCAAAGGCCCAGAGATACAAATGAGCAGCTGAAGGTTTAGTTGTTTAAAGAGAAAATTTGTCATTGTCTTGCATGACATCCTTGTCTCTAAGTTGGAGAGATAGGGACTAGACAGATGGACCGCTTGGTGGATAAGGAATTGGTTGGATGGTCACACTCAAAAGAGTTGTGGTCAATGGCTCGATGTCCAAGTAGAGACCGGTGACGAGTGGTGTCCCTCAGGGGTCGGTATTGGGGCTAGTGCTGTTTCACATCTTTGACGGTGACATGGACAGTGGATTGAGTGCACCCTCAGCAAGTTTGCCAATGACATCAAGCTGTGTGGTTCAGTTGACATGCTGGAGGGAAGGGATGCCATCCTGGGTTGGGGCAACCCCAAACATAAATACAGACTGGGCAGAGAATGGATCAAGAACAGCCCTAAGGAGAAGGACTTCGGGGTACTGGTGGATGAGAAGCTCAACATGAGCCGGCAATGTGCGCTTGCAGCCCAGAAGGCCAACCGTATCCTGGGCTGCATCAAGAGAAGTGTAGTCAGCAGGTCAAGGGAGGTGATTCTCCCTATCTACTCTGCTCTTGTAAGACTCCACCTGGAGTCCTGCGTCCAGTTCTGGGGCTCCCAACATACAAAGGACATGGCACTACTGGAGTGAGTCCAGAGGAGGGGCCGCAAGGATGATCAGAGGGCTGGAGCACCTCTCCTATGAGGACAGGTTGAGACAGTTGGGGCTGTTCAGCCTGGAGAAGAGAAGGCTTTGGGGAGACCTTGTAGTGGCCCTCCAGTACCTGAAGGAGGACTACAGGAAGTCTGGGAAGGGACTTTTAACAAGGGCAGGTGGTGATAGAACAAGGGGTAATGGCTTTAAACTGGAAGAGGGAAAGTTTAGATTAGATATTAGGAAGAAATTATTTCCTGTGAGGGTGGTCAGACACTGACACAGGTTGCCCAGAGAAGTTGTGGATACCCCCTCCCTGGAAGTGTTCAAGGCCAGGCTGGGGGAGGCCTTGGGCAACTTGGTCTAGTGGAAGGTGTCCCTGCTGATGGCAGGGGTGTTGCAACTAGATGATCTTTAAGGTCCCTTCCACCCCATACCAATCTATGATTCTATGAAAATATGGCAGAATTTAGGTGCCCAAATCTCAGATGAGGATCCTCAAATCTTGTATCCCGTTCTTTACTATTACAAGAACTATTGTTATTACTTCAGTGGATTTTCACCCATGCATCCCAGAGTGGTGCTGCTGTGTTTGCCCAGAACTACAACCATCTTGTCAGGGTTGGGTGGTGTGATGCCTCTTTCACCACTCAATACAGTTGTCCCTCTAGATGTTAAGAGGATCATGGTCTTATAGGTGTACTGGGACGATGCACAGTTCATTTCCACTGGCCCTGAAAGGATCTGTGCATACAGCCCCCATCTCTCAGCACAGCATCTCCATCTCTGTTGGTGAAGGAGTCTGTCAACAAATGTCCTCCATCTCCCCCGACCACACTGTAGGAAGAAATGCAAGAGTTGTTGTGCCACAGAAGGTGGGTGCTTCTCCTTGCAGCCTGGGGATTAGATCTCTCAGCTGGAGGTTCAGGGCTCTGGGATGACTTACTCCTTTGACATTACATGATTATTGCATAAAATATATGAACTGTTTGGGAATGGGGAGCACACTCTGAACACATCTGATTTTGTTTTTAGCATTAGCCATTGGAGGTGTCTATGGGTGGAATTAATCTCCTCTGACTGCAGATGTCTATGTCTGAGCAGAGCAGAGTTGGATATAGATATTGCCTGACATTGTGATGAGATTTGCCAGATGCGTTGGGTGACATGCACCATTATGCCCATGCACAGATCAGAGTAAGTGAGGAGAAATGGGCCTTCTCTGTATTTCTGTTCTCTGCTTGTTACTGGATAATTGCAGGTATGCTCATGCAATTAATTCCAAGTTAATGCAGTGGATCAGCCTCCTTCAGCTCCTCTAGAAACCACCTCACCCTTCAGCAAAAAAAAAAAAGAAAAAACAGAAAACTTACTGCTGTCTTGTGTCCCACTGGTGTTTACCAGTTGGAAGGGGAAGAGGGAGAGAATTCTAAGGTATTCACTATTTGGATATACAAAATGATGCTGTTTTGCCAAAACCTGTAATTTTACTCTAGGAGTGGTAAACAGGTTCATCAGAAGAACTGGAGACCCTGAGGATGATCCTCATGGGAACTGACAGCAATAGGCAGTCAACTCTGGCCTTTGTCTCCTGGCAAACACCTGTGCACCCACTGGTTGCATGGAAAACTGTGAGTATTTCGCTTTGCAAGGACACTGTTTTGCAATGGTTTTGCAGACTTACTCCCAACTGTGGTGCTGATCCCAGTCATCTGCGGACTGCAGACTGAGTGACAGCACAGCAAAGGACTTTTTTTTTTGAAAGCAACAGTTCAAGAGTTGATCCAGATGAAATTCTGTGTTGTTTTTTCCTGCT
>NW_010322745.1:12210-24368 GCF_000700745.2 Antrostomus carolinensis
TGCTGAAAATGCACTTTTAAGTCACTAAAATTTTCTGAGAGGGAAAGGAGAAAAACAAACAAAACATTTTGACTCGATATTTGAAAAAATACTTTAGGTTTTTTTTGAGATTTCTATTTTTAGAGGCTGACCTAGCCTTAATTAAGAAATAATAGAGTACTTCCCCTTCCTCTCTCCACTCCCCAGGAAAACAAAAGGCTTTGTATTTACTTTTGTTTGAAATAAACCTTTTGTTAGATTGAAGTTTTGAAGTGCTTTGTTTTGGGTGGGGACACTGAAAATTATTTGGTTTTGGTTAATCCCAAACAATTTTTGGCCAGTGAGATGAAAAAAAGTAATTATTTGCTTAGTTCTTGTCATGAGTTTGAGTCCTGATGCTGCAAACATGCAAAAAAATGTTCTGCATTCTGTTTCAGCCGGACATGAATGTCTTCAGTGGTGACTTAGCCAAACCTCTCCTATGAAGGAAGAGCATTTGTTGAACAGTTGTGGGAAATCAGACAGAGCTGTATGCAGTAAAAAAAAGTCAATTCTTCCCTTTGAGCCTTTTGAGGTCTGCAGCCTGAGGCGGCCTCAGGAGGTCCTCTGTTGGGTGTTAGATGGGCAATATCCACTGGGACTCATCCCAGTCTGACTCTAGTGGAAACAAACCCCAGGCAGCAGTAGAGAAAGTGAGCAGACCTGCTTGAGGCTGACGAGTGGGTGATTCAGATGCAGAGGTTGATTTGCCTTTTGGTTAGAAGCTACAGTGGAAACAATTTTAGGGAGCTTTCTGGCCAAGGCCATACAATGAGTTTTTGCCTCTGGTGTTCATTCATAATTCTGGCTATGGTAGACGATATATGGACTATGTTCTTCTTTGGAAAGGTGTCTAAATGGGCTTGCTTTAAATCACAAATGCTGCTCATCACAGACAAATTTGGTACATACATGCATTTCCTATGACTTCAAGATGTTGTGCAGAGACAGGAAACAAGCGTAATGTGTATGAACGGTGGTTTGAAGAAAAGCTGAAGAAATACAGGGGTCCCAGGTTTGTTAACACTAAACTAAAACTAGTGCAGTATGCATGGTATTGGAGACAGCTGAGCTATCCCTGCAGAATTAAAGCACAAAATGCTTGCGGATTGTCATACTATACATATGTTCAGCATCAATATTTAAAGTTGAGGCAGTAAAAACATTTTGCAGAACTGCACAGACGGAGAGAGGGGAAAACTGATTATTGCATTTTGATTTGAAATACTTGTAACCCGAAACATGATTGTGCAGCTTCTAATCTGATATAGCCTGGCAATGCCTATCTGCTTCATGCTGCAGGCTCAGACTTGTCTTTTAAATCACAGTCTGATTGTTAGAAATGCTCACCACCGGTGTGCCAAGATTTCACGCTCGGTGCCTTGCTCACCTGACACTCACCCATGGGATGCTCTGGGTGATGGGCTACCACCCCTTCAGCTGTCTCCTGCCATCCTGCACCATCCATCTGCAGCCCCTGTCTCCATCTGCCTCTGAAGACAGTCCCTGTCTGCCTGTGACCTCTTTACAGCTTGCTAGCAAAATTTAAGGCAGGTGAGGACCTTGTCTTAGCTATTTATGTTGTAAGTGGGAGAAAGATGTGAGAATTTTATTTTTTGAATGTCAGTTGTCCCAAATGGCTGCAGATGTGTAAATAGATATAAGCGTTCCACTTCCTCAAGAGTCTGTTTTCTTCCACAGATTTGGCTTTCTCATTGCAGAGCAGTCATTGACTTCTCTGTGCCTTTGGAGAAAGTTGGATTTCCAGCTTCTAGGGAAGTTATAAATCTTGGCAACACATATCACAGTGTTTTGAGAAAGATAAAAATCTGCTCTTTCCACAGGTGATTTTCTGTAACTCGTCAGTTCTGCACTTTATTGAATAACTTGGTACTAAAAGCCAATGTGCAGTTATTTTAAAACATTGCTATTAAATGGGGACCTTAGAGCCCTTCAAAGCCACAGGTGAAGTAGAGTGCCCTCTTTTTCAGGCTAAAATAATTTAAAATATATACTGGAAAAGCTAGATTCTAAGTATATGTCAGATATCACCTAATTTCTCCCATGAAGAAATTCCTTTTCTTTCTTGTTAATTCAGCGCATGCTGCAGTGTGAGGTATACGTCTTTAACCCCTTTGCTGTCTTACGCCATTGTAACTTTTATGAGCTCCTTTGAAGAGCTATGGCTCACTAAGATACTAGCACTTGAATTTGAAACGTACCTTTAATTAGACATATATGGGACATGGAGTTGCTCAGCACCACATACCTGCTATGTTTTTTAGTAGTCAAATGGTTAAACTTATTCAAAGGAGCTGGCAAGCTTCATGTGGCAAATTCACTGGAAATATATTTATTTTTACAGTGGAACCAAGCCCACATAAAGTGTCTTGAGAAAATCTGCTTGTGAAAACCTGGATTAGTACTGGAGAAATGTAAATCAAGAGTGATAGTATAAATCAGGCTCTTAAGTTTGGTTAGAGCACAATATCTTTAAATTAGATAAATACCTCAGCTTCATAAGAGCAAAGTTTGAAACCATCACAGGCTTATCCAGAATGTTGGTAAAATATTTATCAGAAATTAAAATGCAATAGAAATCAAACTGTCTTTTTTTTTTTTCCAAGGTCTGTGTTTGACTCAAGCTTTTTGTGGAGCTCCTGAGGGAGAGGTACAGAGGTGCCCAAGAGCACCGAAGCCCAGCAAACAGGCACTCACCTTGCCCTGCCTTGGCCTCTGGACTGTCATTTCCCATGTTGATTTTGACATGAGAAAACAAGCTTCTGAGCACCCTTGAAGCGCGAGGTGCACGGGATGGTGCTGCCTCCTACTCCTCTCCTCACAGGACTCCCCCTCTTGCCCAGTGAGGGACAAAGCCTGCTGCAAAGCTGAGAAAACAAGCAAATACTGAGATGGGACCACCAAGCCCCATACCTGGTTCAGTTGCTCAGCTGTGACCATCCAGCCCATGGTGTCCTGTTACACGATGCCACCAAGCCCTGTGGCACCATGGTCCCTGTGCTGATCCCCTGCAGCATGGACAGTCTTGTACAGTTCATGCTTACAAACCTCTTCCTCCTCCTTCTCCTCCTCCTCCTCCTTCTCCTCTGGTTTTACCTGCAGGTCTTCTGCAACCACAGGTTAGTTTGCTCAGTTTTACAGCCAATACCTATCTAAGCAAATTTAAAAGACCAAAACCTCTGCCAGGCAGAGACCATCTTGTTTTAAATGGTCCCGATAGTCAAGTTGGGTCCTCTTTTTTGGCTCAAGGAGCTAAATGTCATCCTTAATTATGGCAGATATTAATTTGATAGGAACAGATGTTTAATCGTCTCAGGGTCTTCCTCCCGCAGTGGAGGGCTGTTATGCAGTGGGTCCATCTGATTCCCCACTTCTCAAGCGTGCTTGCAGCAAAAGCACAGGCTCTCTCGCTTGTGGATGCACCCCACTATGCCTCGAAAAACTTCATCTTCTCTCAGTTTGAGTGAGTTAAAAAGAGCAAACAAACCAAGTAAACCAACACCAGGACATGATACTCATCCCAGACCCCTGACTGCCTTTTATTTGTCTCATCAGAGAAGCAATGGCTGTGCATGATCTTATATGAGCACAGGGGGAAGGGTGAGGAGTGCAGGATTTTGTGTGCTGATGCAGTGCTCTTACAGGAACCCCAGGGTTTTCAAATGAGAAAGTGCTTAGAGGCAGTTTATGTAGCCAAAAATGAGGTGGTAAATGGTTGTACTGGGGCCAATATGGGGGCAAGTTGGCGTGCCTATTTATAGGGCTGCAGTGCTGTCAAGCTATTTGATACATCTGTGGTTCTGTGTGGGAAAGTCCATGAAAGGTTTGGGTGAAAACGTGAAGCTCTTAAGGATTTTAATATGATTTGTACTGCCATTTAATTTTTAATAAAACTTTGAATAAAGTTGTGATTAAATAACCATCATGAGTGGAAGATTCCACTTTAACGTAAAATGTGAGAGTTTCCAGAATGCGCTAAGATAAGTTTTATAATATCAAGGTATGCACCTCTCTCTCAAGTGCATTGGATAATGGATTATATCAAAACGGAAAAAAGGAAGGTACAGATTTTAAAAAAGTAAAATCTGCTGTGTAGTCAGTAGTTCCACATTTTGGAAGAAATTGCTGAGCTTCTGGCATCCTTAAATAATACCCTTTTCACATGATAGTTACACTGCTCCAAAGACAGTATAATAAACCATGCCAAAAATTCTTCTGTTTCGTTTGCATGAAATTGAACTGACAGATATACCTGTCTATGTTATGTCCAAGAAAATGTCTTGTTAGAAACGTGTGAAAATACATTATATGACAGATGCTGAAAATGTTTCAGATACAGCAATAAATTGATTGTGGTTTCTGGACCAGATGTGAACTCTGTTTAAAATTCATCATGCTGGTCTCTATTCTAGCTCTGCACTTAAATAAATGCAGAGAAGTGGCTTTGCTTTTCAATGAAACCCATTATAAGAATAGAAGAGCTTCTTTCCATCTAATGAAGAATAGCCTCTACAGTAAGGTTTGTATCCGCAGAACAAGTATTAAAAGCACAAACTGAAATAAGAGAGAGCTGTGCCAGGTCTCAGTTTTTACTTTATTAATGTGCATGAAATGCTTGGCATGTCAAAGCCACTGCAACCAAGAAGACTGCCATGTGCACTATTTTCAGTTTACCGGAGGACTCACAGCCATGAAACAACGGAGAAGGGAGAAGAATGGGGGTTTTCGAGAAACTGTGTTGTTAAAGGGGAAAGAGCCAGTTGCAAAGGTGCTACAGACATGACTGGGTGCTGAGAATCAGTCTCTGCTTCCCAGGCCCTTTATTTTGAAGCCATGTGTTCCCTTTCCCTGCAAGGGAGTGGGGTGAGAGCCAGACCCACTTTTTGGCATACAGCTCAGGAGCTGCACTACCCCAGCTGGGCAATCCAGGCTGTTGAAGTCAGGTGCTTAGGCTGACCCTTTAATCCACAGGCACCTCTGAAAACCAGCCCAGAAAGACCGATGTGCCGAGCCTGGAAAAAGGGAAGAGGAAATGGGGGCAAACGGGTGTTTGTGAGCATTTCCAGCCACCTCTCAGCTCCAGCACCTGGCTCTGAGCAGCATGTTGGACACCTCTAGCTCTACACCTCTGCATTCACTGCTGGTATGGAGATAACAAGTAGCTTTTTCTTTGGAGCTGGGGAATCAGAGCTTGCCCATCCTTTTGCGTTAGTAACCTGACCTGAGAAGGAGAAAGCCCCTGGGCAAAAGGAGGACCTCTTTTTCCTCTCTTGGATGAAGATACGTATATATGTCTCCTCTGTTTTAAATGATATTTGAGGCTGTCAGTTGGTATACCATTAAAGATGCGTGAATTCTTCTCTGAGGTCAGATGAAGGCTTTCTTAGAGTAAAGCAGTTCTTCATACATGCTACATCTAGCCCTCAGTAGCACAATAATCTGTATTAGAGAAATATTTAGGTTTGTCCGACACCATCAATAGTGCTTATATGTCAATTTTACTACTGTCCCCATTCTTTTTACCCTTATAGCTTTAAGTTGAAAAATACTCCCCAAATTATATAAAACCTCGTATTCCAAAAGCTCTGTAGTTGTGATAGACTGAGTCAGAACTATTTAATTTATGTGGAAATTTCTTTTCTGCTATGTATCTGCAACTCCCTTACATAATCACAACTACTCTCTTATCCTCCAGTGACTTCTAGTTGTCTGAGCTGTCTTGTCCATAAACACTCCTAATACTGGACTGCCTCTCTGTTAAATATGTGCATAGTGCTCAAACCCACCAAAGCCCCTGGCCTGCCATGACTGTAACTTCTGTCCTTTCTGTAACTTGTAATCATATTGCAAGCCAGAATCCCTGATTAAATTACAGTTGTTATGTGGCCTGGACTGGAAGGGTTTTCTGAGTTTTCTGCTTGTTAAGTACATTGTTAACAATGTCAGTTTATTTTGTTGAATGTCATGAATATTGCCATGGGCCTATAACCTTTGAAGTTTATAAGGCTGAAAATATTAGTTAAATATATTTATGTAAGCCTGAAATACATATAAAAATATAATATTTATATATCCATATATTATAATATATATAAAACCAGAATATCTATATTCAGCCTATAACCGTGAAAAGTTATAGGCTGAAACTATTAGTTAAAATGAATACTTTTAGCAGTTGACATGGGGTATGAGATTCTTTAAAGTTCATGTGTCCTAGCTTCTTGCAGAAATGCCTTTTTTTAACATAGCAACAAACAAATAAACAAAAGGTAAATAGGAGTTTCTCAGAAATTCAGAAAAGCCAGGAGTTGGGTCTTTAGGAATAGTAATGAACACAGCAAAACTCGTGCTAAAATAATGTTATCTGGCAAGATTTTTTTCCTGGTTATGAAAAGATAGCTATAATATCATCCACAAAAACCACCACTGCCCAGAATAGGATTTAAGTCATGATCGATCAAATGGCCAGACGCCTGGCCATCTTCTGATTTAATGAAAACAAATGCTTTCAAAATCAAGACTAAAACTCAGCCCCTAAGCAGTCCTTTACACATCCTACTTAATCCAAACAGTCCTGAAGAGGGTTAGTTGTAATGGAAATGCTGACACAAGCTTAGCTGTAGTGATGCTGTAAGACACTGTTATGCTAATATAAGCATTACACTCTAAGAAAACATACTGAGTTAGTGATACATATTTTTCTCTTGAGCAAAATTGCCACGGGAACAAAAGTCATATGCCACGTGGATGTCAAAGTTTTTAAGTGATGAACATGTATGGCACTTCACTCACATTTTACCACCTTTTAGTATAAATAAGACCTTACTGAAAAATAACTATCAACTTGTTGGTGGGCCTTCTTTGGCTTGGCAAAGCCTGCTGTTGTTCTGCCTTTTCTTTGTGAACACTGCTCATTTTCTCTTGGACAAGATAATGATTGCTATCAGTAACAACACAGATGGGCACAAACTGCTCAGAGGGACAGAGAATTCCCTGGAGCCTGATCCATTTTTGCAGCTTAGGCAAGGCATTTCTGTACCTCTACGAACATGAAAGTTAGGGGCTTCTGGTTGCTGCCCAGGGCATGGGGATGCTAAGCACTGAACTCCACTCCATGGCATCCTTTCCGAAGGGAAATCTGGTGATTTCTCTGCCCTCTCATGATGCCGAACTATTCCCTCACAGCACATGTTGAAGTCTCCTTTTGCACTCATCTTTTTGTGGACCAAAGAAAAATGCAGATATTGCCCTTTCCTATACTGGTGCCTTCAGTAGGATGCTCTACTACCTCTGCTGCTTTTTTCCCTGTTGCTTGTAGAAAGACTGCTTAGGCTTTTTTCTTCCAAGTGCTGTTCTCTCTCTCTCCTTTGGAGAGTAATGCAAGGGTTTGCTCAACCCCAGCATCATACACAATGACCCCAAAATGCTGTTCCTAGTTAGATGATAAACTCAGTACCCTGTGGATCTGGGCTACAGTAAGGTTTAACTTCTCACAGTCTTTCTAGGCTTCATTCAGCTTTATACCAAACACAGTCATGAGATTTCAGGCATGTGCAGCACTGGACCAAAGCCTGGGGTTTTGGGATGGACTGTCTTCCTCCAGTTGAAGTTTTAAAACAAGCAAGATGAAACAAGACATTCCATTCACTTGATTAAAGTCATTCTTGAGTGGATCACAAATCCATGGGCTTGAAGAACTGTGTGTGCAAGGTGGCACTGCTGAAACTTGTGGTGATGTCCTAACACCCTGATGCAATCCAAAAGTCAATAGGGCATGCACTGAAAGTGTGAGCCAGGTATGGGTTGCAGTTCTGTCTGCATGGCTCTGAACCCACATTTCCAGCCCCAGTGAGCCTATCCACCATCACATACCCTGGAGAGAGACTATATTGGTCTCTCCTGGAGACCAGCTGGCTTTGACTGGTGGGTCGTGCCCAGGATGCCCTGAGGAAGGTTTCTGAGACACTCCTGTGAAATGGATAGGGGAAGTGGGGATTCAAAACCTTTCAGAAGAAGGGGAAAAATAAGTTAATTTGGATTACACATATCCTAGACTCCTTGAGTGCTACAGGGTAAGGAAGGGATAGGACCTGCCTGGCCTTTTGTTCCCTCTACCTTTCATTCCAGTGGAAAATGAAACAGTGAGATGTGAAACAGAAGTGAGGGACACTTTTCAATTCCCCCCATCCCTTTGTGCCTTGGGAAAATGATTTAGGTTGATTTGAGCTGAAGTTTTGAAAACCTTTTTCTGGTTTGGCAGTCAAGCCTGAATGTTGGCCACTTACACCGTTCTTGCTTTGCGAGCGAGAGTGCTTCCTGGGGAGTGGCTGACGGCAGCCCCACGCGAGCCCTGCCAAGAGCACCAGCGGTAGGCCTCTCTAGAACAGATTGAATTCTTGACCTCTGAATATGCTATTTCTAGCCACACTGGTGTCCTCTCTTCAGCAGCTCAATTAAAACAAAAGCAAACATGGGTTTCAGTAGAGGAAGGGCAGGTTGCTGATGTTTGCTTACGTGGAGGTAATGGGACACAGGATCCCATTTTGTGGCTGTTTTTATGGTTTTGGAGGCTGCCTGAAGCCTTTCAGAAGCTCCTTTCAGCTCACCCCATGGCCCGGGATGTACCAACAGTCAGTGGTGCAAACCCTGCGGGCGGCACAGCTTGCTCTCATCACCAGGATGTACCAGCCTTATCCAGCTGGTGTTGGACAGGGTGACTACCTCTGTCCCATGTGGCTCCCTCCTTCTCTCCTTGGGGACATGGAGATCAGTGAGCATGGTGACAGTCTCTCAGATAGGGTTCACAGTTTTTGCAGTTTCCATTTTCTTTCTTTAACACTGCTTTGGGTTTTTATTAGCAAAAAGGAGACAAACAAGTGTGTACTCATTTTGCTGCTGGTAATGAGGTTTATCAAGCCCCTTAGTCTTTTGGGGATTCTGTTGCACACTTTGAGATCTGCCTGTAGGAAGCATCCTAACCCAGATGGGTTTTTGCCCTGTTGTAGGTAGTTTTAATATGTCAGGGGTGCACTTGTCAACCACCCTTTTCCTACAGCTTTAGGTGAATTTTTAGATGTCACACCCTGTAACCACTGGGTGCCTCGAAGGCAAAACCTGAGTCAGTGAACTTGAATCTTTTGGGACGGCAGAGTTGAAGGTGAAAAAGGGGTTTAATATGGTTTGATAATGAGTGCTATTGAGGAAGATTTTACTCAGTGTTTTGAGTTGGAGTTTTGTAAAGGCTGACAGCTTCATGTCTGTGTGGATTGCTTTGCTGAGGTCTTGCTACAAAATGATGAAGGAACGTGTAACCTGTGCCAAAATACTGTTAGCCAGGATGTCCTGGGTAAACAGAGATTTTTAGAAAGTGTTATTTATAAAAGTTAGCAAGTGAAACCATTGCATCAGTGAGGAATTCAACAACGCTGTTAAATTACCAGAGTGAATTGACTAGTTGTGCATGTGGGCATATCTTCAACTAAACGATACTAGGCGGGGCAGCAAACTCTCCAAAGTACTGTTATTTTGAAGCTAAACCTCAGATAACCTCCAGTCCTTTAAAAATATCTGTTGATGAAAATAAGTCCTCAGATAACCTTCATCCTTGAATAACCCACATAAAATAAAAGGTGAGGGACTAATAGGAGAAAGGGGACTTGGAAATCAACTTGTCCTCATATTGCCCACAACTGTGAGCAACACACTACTGCTGACTAGTGGCTATTTTTACATATAACCCATGTGTTATAAGCATGTAAAAAGGGCACTTTCCTTTGCTTAGCAGCATGGTCACTGTCTTGCTAATTTAGCCAGGGGTGCCCCTGGTTGTCTGATTACCTGTGGATACTACTGGCACTCACATTCTTACTGTTGACTTCATTATCTAAGGCCCCATATACTCAGCTGGGTAAGACCCAAACCATCCTTGTGCAGACCTCGGGAAGATGGGAATACAGGCTGAATGGGTCTCAGAAAACTGCCCCCAAATGGTCTGAGTCCTTCTGAGATTTCTGTCACAGCTACAAGGAACAGTGGTTTCTCCTAGCTGACAGAAGAGTTTTAAAAGTTATGTTTGGAGTGACTTCTGCTGTCTCAGGAGATGTGAAAAAGGTACATGTCAGGAAAAAAAAAAATAAAAAAAAGAAGTCTATTTTCTGTGCCATCTTGGCACCCTTGCTACCCACTTGACCAATGAGTCTTCAGCTGTGGCCAAACTTCAGAGCAAGGTAAGGAAGAAAACAAGTCAGAAAACATGCAGCCAGATGCACACTGGTAGAAAAATCCAATACTTTCAGGTTCCTGCAGGTGACCTGCTGAAGCCCTAACCTATGCAATTTGACTACAGTCATGGGAGTGTTTGATAGGCCTTGATGAGTGAATATACTGTCCCCTAGAGTGGAAGTCTGACTGTCACTTGGTGAACAGGGTCAGAAAGCACCTGTACTGTTTGTGAACCTCCCTCGATGTACATGGTCTTTTGTGCAAAGCGAGGAGATCATCTACAGCACTTGGCAAATAATTCAGCTAAGTGCAGGGGCACAGAGGTTTGATAAAGCAGTTTGCTGCCCCAGATAGTTCCTCGGGGTGGGATTTGGCAGCTCTAATGGAGGCTGAGAGTAAGGTTTGAATTCATTCATCTGACAATAGAAACCTGAGCCAAAGCTAACACAGAGTTTTATGCTCATTTACAGACCTCTACAGACTAAAGGGTTCATAAAGGAGTTCACTGATACCTTGTTGACAATGGTGATGAAATACCCTAACTTGTCATCCTGGGAGATTTCAACACACACATCGACAAGACTGCAGATACAAAGTCCCACAAACTCACCTCCTGGCTTTCCTCCCAAACACTCTCCCGATATGTCTACGCTGACATTTACAGTCAGCCTTGAAGGGTCCCCTTTACTGGGTTTGAGTGGCATGTGTCACCCCAACAGCAAATTTCAATGGGCTGCATGCTGGGTTTGGTGAAGCCCCCTGCTCACGGGCAGTGCCAGGAAGAGGTCAGCAGCCAGGACCACAGTGTATGGTCATGCTGAGTTCCTCTGCCTGATTCCTGCAGATGTGCTACAGAGAGAGTGATAGCCATGACCAACAATGGAGCTGAGCTCTGGCAGACCTCCTAGCTTTTGCTGTGCTTGGGGATCACAGTGTGGATGTTTATTTGGTATAAGCTTAATGATGACCTTAAAGTCACTCCTCACTATCAGTGTTGATCATCTTCTCTGATTTAATTCATGTGCTCTTTGATCAGCTCCATATTGAACATCAATAATATGGACCAACCCCAAGGGCTGTCTTGAGCCTGGGGCAAGCAAATCATTTGGTCTCCACAAGTGGACCAGAGCAGGCTAGATCAGGCAGGGTTAGCAGAGCAGGGACCAAGATGGTGCAGAGGAGTAGTAGCATGAAGGTATCTCCAGGCATGTTAGTACTGGTGAGACTCAGAGGACCTCTTACTTTGATTTAATGTTTATCAAATTCTCTCCAAGCAGCCTCCCGGAGGAGCGCAGCACTGCTCCAGTGGGCTAAGGTGCTGAGAAACTGGGAAGCTCCTCCTGCTCTGCATAAGTCCCCCAGAGTCCTTACCCCAGTCCCCAAAGGCATCTTGTTCCCTCCACTTGCACAGAGCATGTTGGGGCTGCTGCCCTGATGGGTTGGAAAGGAGGAGGAGGGAGTAGAAAGCCAGGGGCAGGAACTGGGATGGCAATGCTGGAAAAACAACATTTGTCATCATGAATCTGGCTCTGTTCCTTGGTGACGTGGCATGAGAGGTCAGGGAGCCTTCCTCAGCTGCAACAGCAAAGCAACAAACAGTTCCTTATCCTCCAGCAGGGATATCTCCAGCCAAAGCGGCCACAGGTTGCAGCCAGCAAACATGCTGCTGAGAACGACACATGATGACTCAAGGGATTCACTAATGCCCAAAATGATTGTCAAACCAAGAGTGGGTGAGGAGCGGTGGAGGTTTGTTACCTTTTAAAATGCATTTTCTTTGTTTCCAACTCACTTGCAACCTTTGGGAGACGTTTCTTGGCAAAAAAACAAATTAAGATCCTGCCCACACAAACTCCTATAGATAAGTCTGAGATTAAATCAAAACACTCAGCTGTAGA
>NW_010322746.1:0-1252 GCF_000700745.2 Antrostomus carolinensis
CTCTATTCCACCTTCCAACATCAAAAATACCCAACGCTTCCAGAGCCAGAGCACAACCCTATAGACGTCCACACGCACCTCGCTGCTTTGATGAGGAGCCACCGCGCATCCCCGTCAGCATGGCTGCACACGCAAAATCGGTGTCACCTGCCCTGCGAGTTACTGATTTCAGTGGACAGGGTTTCTCAAAGAATCATAGAATGGTTAGGATTGGAAGGGACCCTAAAGATCATCTAGTTCCAACCCCCTTGCCATCAGCAGGGACATCTTCCACTAGATCAGGTTGCTCAAAGAGTGAAGCTTTAAACTCAAAACTGTGTCTTGACGCTTCACCGCAGCAGAAACTACCCATAACTAGAACACTACAACAATGCAGAAACGTAAACTGCAAACCCACAGCAGCAGCAGCAGCTCCAGAAATATTTAGATCAGGGACAAGAGAGAAAAGTAAAGCAGCTTCAACTCGGTCACGGGAAAGCGGCACACAGAGAAAAGGGTCAGCATTCATAGCCCTTGCAGGAAACAGGCGCTCTCCTTTCCCTCCTAAACTCATCTGTTAGGTCTAAATATTGCAACAATGCTACAGCAATGTCAAGAGTAGGGAACAACAGCCCTGCCACGGGGCACGCTATCGACGGTCACAAGCTGCAAACGGCAGCTTGAGGGCTTAGGCCACAAGCTGCAAACTTCCACCTAGAAAAGCTGAACTTCTCTTGAACTCTTGCTTAGTGACTAAGGAGAAAATGAGAGGTCAGGCAGCAAAAGAGCTTTGTGCACCACCACCAGACAACGTTGCACTCAGAGGGAAAAAAAAACCACACACAAAAAACCCCCAAACAAACAACAACAAAACAAAACCCATGACCCTGTATCTTCTCTTTCTTTTGGAGCTCATCCCTGTCTTGACATACTATCTTGTCAGAGCACGAAATGTTAGAGACTGAAAGAAAAAAAAACAAAAGAAAATAATGATTCAGATCTCCCAGCTGTGAGGGACGGCTGGGGAAAGGAATTAAAGTGAAGACCAACTGCAACAACATCAAGTGAAATTTGGCTTTAATTCTGATCTCGTGTACTTCAGCGACTCTCCAAGTCTGTATCTCAATCCTATGAGTGACTAGTCCTTTTCTGGAAGGACAAACTTTTCTACTTAAAAGTCCTACACTGACGACTCCACTGAACAGAATGGGGATTGGGCGGTGGAACATGCCAGTGACGCTCTAATTAAAAAAAAAAAAAAATTTAATTTAAT